>NC_092024.1:22499575-22799575 GCF_042242105.1 Pempheris klunzingeri | reverse complement strand
CCCCCCCCCTCACCCTGTAGACTGTGTTTCTGTGTAGCTCTGAGTCTATGGCCAAGCTGACGCTGAAGAGGCTGTCAGCTGAGGAGGAGTTCCCAGATCTCAGTCAGCACAACAACCACATGGCCAAAGTCTTAACCCTGGACATGTACAGGAAGCTGAGGGAGCAGGCTACACCCAACGGCTTCACCGTAGATGGTGTCATTCAGACCGGGGTTGATAATCCCGGTACAGTCACACAGTCCCACCCAGAGACCTGATGGCACTCAGCACATTGAGTTAGTGAGGATGTCTGTTTGTCTGTCCGTGTGTCCGCTGTCCTGACCCCGCTGCTCTGTGCTCAGGCCACCCCTTCATCATGACCGTGGGCTGCGTCGCCGGGGACGAGGAGACCTACGAGGTGTTCAAGGAGCTGCTGGACCCCGTCATCCAGGACCGCCACGGAGGGTACAAGCCCACAGACAAGCACAAGACCGACCTCAACGCGGGCAACCTGAAGGTACAGCAGGCCGGACAGACGGACAGAATGACAGGCCGACTGTCCCTGAACCAGCAGGGCTAATAATGTGTGTTCTCCTCTTTCAGGGTGGTGACGACCTTGACTCCAACTACGTCCTGAGCTCCCGCGTCCGAACAGGCCGCAGCATCCGCGGCTACTGCCTGCCCCCCCACTGCAGCAGGGGAGAGAGGCGCGCTGTTGAGGCGCTCTCCGTCGAAGGTAAGGGGGGGTCACGGGAACCTGAAGGACACTGCTGCAGAATCACAGTAGCCGCACTGACAGACGTTACTGCAGCTGAAGGATTCAGAGCTGCAGGCTGTGACCTGAGCCAGAGATGCTCAGCGGAGTCAGTGATGCTGCACCGTCTGCTTTCTGCAGCAGGCGGTGCCCTCTAGTGCTGGAGGGAGGGATGGCAACAGATTATGGTGCAGGACACTGAAGTAAAGGTCGACCAGGATCTGCTCTCTGATGCACAGCTGCTTTTCAGTGACAGCTTGTGTGTTTTTTGACATTCCAGATGTGGTCTTGACACTTGTGTCTCCTCTGTGCAGCTCTGTCCTCCCTGGCCGGAGACCTGAAGGGGAAGTACTACGCCCTGAAGAACATGACGGAGGCTGAGCAGCAGCAGCTCATCGACGACCACTTCCTGTTTGACAAGCCAGTGTCTCCTCTGCTGCTGGCCTCAGGGATGGGCCGCGACTGGCCCGACGCCAGGGGCATCTGGTGAGGCTTCATCTTCACCGCCATTTGTCACCCAACATCTTGGATTTTTCTCTTTAGAGATTCAGTTTTAAGGGAAAATGACTTTGGTCATCTTCTGTCTAAAGGCACAACGACAACAAGACCTTCCTGGTGTGGGTGAACGAGGAGGACCACCTGCGTGTCATCTCTATGCAGAAAGGTGGCAACATGAAGGAAGTGTTCAACCGCTTCTGTACCGGCCTCACCAAGGTGGGCAGGAAGTGGAGTTATCATCCATAGTTTGTTCACATGATGGAGTTGGATGACCTGAACGAGCTCCCTGACGACCTGGTTTGTGTTTCAGATCGAGTCCCTGTTCAAGGAGAGAAACCATCCCTTCATGTGGAACGAGCACCTCGGCTACGTCCTCACCTGCCCATCTAACCTGGGCACCGGCCTGCGCGCAGGTGTGCACGTCAAGCTGCCCAACATGAGCAAACACGCCAAGTTTGAGGAGATCCTCAAGAGGTTGAGGCTCCAGAAACGTGGAACTGGTGAGTGCAGCCTTCAGACTTTCATTCTAGTTAGAACGCCACGAGGGACGTTTGTCAACAACTTCTATTTCAGATTGGTAAATGTTTGTTCCCAAGTCGTTGGCTGATCATCTGGACTACAATGTGTTTCTCTCGTCCTCTCAGGTGGTGTGGACACGGCCGCCGTGGGGGGTGTGTTTGACATCTCCAACGCCGACAGACTGGGTTTCTCTGAGGTGGAACTGGTGCAGATGGTGGTGGACGGCATCAAGCTGCTGGTGGAGATGGAGAAGAGGCTGGAGAAGGGCCAGTCCATCGACGACCTCATGCCCGCCCAGAAGTAAAACGGTCCTGACGACCCACCGTCCTTCCTCCTCTCCCCTCCCTCTCTTCTTTCTCCTGTCTGAATGTTTGACTCTGTCCCAGAATGCACTCTGTATCCCACAGCTTGGATTTGTTTGTATTTAAGACCAAACGGTTCCTGTAAGGTGACGATGGATCTGAAATAAAATCTAAAAACTGAGTGAACATGTTCAAGGTGTCATTGAATCATCACCTGGTTGTGTTTGACCTTCAGTCCGGAGCAGCTGCTGGTCAGAACTGGGTTGGCCGACTCTCCACATGAGGAAGCTGCTCCTGTTGAAACCTTCAAGGTTTCACACCTGCAAGAATTTAAAACTGGTCTCAGGGCTCCTGTCCAGACTTTAACCAGACCTACAGTCCCTGAACGCAGCACAGGAGTTAACACAGATCAATACTTGCATGTTGTGGTGAAATGTCTCTTTAAGGATGATTTCAGGCCTGTTTTTGTTCAGGAGGCTGCAGATGCTGTTGCGTTGCATTGTGGGAAAGGTGTTTTAGCAGCTGGACATAAGAGCTCTGATAAATGAGTCTCTGGAGTTTAACTTTACAGACTGATTATAAATATCTGGAATACAGATTTATTTTACGTCAGAAGCATCTTCACATTTAAGTGAGCCATTTTGTCTAAATCTTGTAAAACTGGAGATGTGAAACAGAATCTCTGCTTTCTCACCTGATTAAAAGATATTAGAGGCTAAATTTACCAAAAAAGTGCTGCTTACACTAACTCAGGAGTGGTGTTTCAATGAGGGACGGTGTTTTGGGATTTGTAGTTCTGAAGACATCAGTGAATCCAGATTAAACCTAGGATTAGGAAGGTTTCAAGTTTTTATGGGTTTCTGGACAAAGACGTCTCCTCTTGACCTCCAAAGCTGAACTGGGATTCTGTGGAAAGATCCTGATTCATAGTAAACTGACAGTACATGAGCACTTTTTCAAAATGTAATAGTAACAATTTTAGTTCAGTATCTCAAATTATAAAGATCTAATCTGATCAAGAGTTATTTCATCGATCACATACTCTACTAAAACAAAGCTGTTCTGTAAAAGCCCACATTTAATTGAGGATAACTTTGGTATTTTTAAGCATGGGGTCCTATTTTACTTCTTCAACAATAAGTACAATGAGTCATTTCCAGGAATTAGTCCAGTAGATCACATCAGCCACCAACAGATTACGTCCACTAAAAGAGCTTGTTTGATCCACTGACGGGCTCAGAGTGTTATTCTAAGTGTGTGACAGCATCATGGAAAGGATCCCTACAGAGAGAGACCTGGAAGATCCTTCTGGTTTAACCACAAACAGATGTTATATCGCTCTCTGCACACACACACCAGACTCCATTCACAAAAACAGGGATTTTACCCTGCAGAACAAGGGAGTTGCTGGTTTACTGCTTTCTGTCAGTTTGTGTGATTGTGCAAATTCTGTGTTTTAAAGGGTCAGTCTGCAACAAAATATCTGCTTTACACACAGTAACACAAACAAACTGACCACTTGAAGCAGCAGCAGTAAACCAGCAACTCCTGGTAAAATTACTATTTTTGTTAATGGAGTTTGGTGGATTTGAAGAGAGCTAAATAACAGCTATTTCTAGTGGTAAAAATAATCACTTTTAGTGGACGTAACTTGATGATTTGAGTTGCTCCAAAGGATCATGTTGAGGTTTTCTCCTGGACCAGTTCCCAACTTTTAATACCAACCAGTTATTCTAACACCAAAACATGTAAAAAAAAAAATAAAATAAAATATGAAGCTCCACACAGAAGCAGCAGAAATGTAAGCAAACGTGTTTTTTTATATATATATTTTCATCTCGACTGTGTCCGGTTACAAATGATCAGCGTGAGACGGGACGTTCAAGTTGACAGACACTTTAATTGAGACATGAGTGACCCTTTAACCACGTGGGCATTTACACGGACTCCCCATCATCTCTACTCTTTAACGAAATACAAAAGAAAAAAAAAACAAAAACGGAAAAAAAAAAAAAAAAAAAACGAGTATTGCCGTGAAGCCGTCTTGAAAGTAAGATACATTATTTACACTGAAAACAAAACGCTACGTATTTTTTTTTAAATCTTTTTCCAAGGAGAAAAAAAAAAAGAAATAAATAAGACTAGAAATGTTTTTTTTTTTTGTCCACATTCACAGCATGACAAATCATATTCAACTCGTTAATGTCGACCCCGTGTGGCCAGAATAGACTGAGATATTAGTAGGTAATTCAGTGATTATTGCCAAAAGCCTTAATCTATACATTTTAATATTCAATACATACTCTGTATTTTGTTTAAAAAAAGGAGACATTTGGAAACTGCTACTTGGATGATTGTACAGCTTAAATACTTCTAGATATATATATGTATACTTTTAAACCCTTTTGTTCATAGCTTTAACTCGTTGGCAACTTTGGAAGCAATGTTTTTGAAAGCGATGGATGATCCGGATATCCGTTTGAACCTGACGCCGTTGAGGGAGAGACGGGGCAGCTTGCAAACCTCCATCTCCCACTGGACCAGGTTCTCGGCTCGCCCGTCCCCGTGGACGCAAAGAAGCAGGAAACTCTCTTGCTGTTCGTAGTCGCAGTTGTTGGCATCGAGCACCTTGCGAATCTCCCGCATGATATCACAGGGCTCCATGGAGCTGGTGGTCCTCATACTCCAAGTGAATCTGAGGGAGCGGGGTTTACTGTCTTTATTTTCCCCTTTTTGATCCCCAGGTACATGGCGACTGTCGGGGAGAGAGAGACACACACAAAAATAAAAAAATACAGTTTTCTTTTCAGGTTTGGTGGATTTAAAAAGCAGCAGCCACTTTTGTCACATTTTACAAAAAGGAATATATTTTTTTGGGGGGGGGTTTGTTTGCGTTCTTGCTGAGAGTTACTGACACGGCCGGCTGTCTCGTCTGTGCAGGAAATATGACGCTACAGGCAGCAGCTGTTAGCTTAGCTTAGCACAAAGACTGGAAACAGGTGGAAACAGCTAGCCAACATATTCAGATCCCTGTCAGTGTTTCATCATCATTGCCTCATTAAAGTTTCTTTAATTTTACTGCTGTACATGTTTAATTAACATTGAGTTCATTTTAACTACTTTATATCCTGAAAGACAAATAAATCAGGAGGAAGATTTTTTTTGCATTTGAGAACAAAGTCGACGTGTTTTTCTTTTGCCAAATACTCTGACTTTCGACTTTATCCTCCATATTTTAAACTTTTTGAAATGCAAAATAAATAAAATCAAAACAAAAGAAATCTTCCTCCGCTGATCTAGTTTTTTTTAACTTAATCCTCTATATTTGGACTTTAGCTTTAAAATGAAAACCCTTCCTCCTCTCAACATGTCTGACCCTTACCCTCTGCAGCAATGCATCATGGTCTATAAGATCATCACGTGTTTGAGACTTTTTAAAATACTTTATTTTAAGAAGGAGGAAAGTTTTCATCCTTAAGTCCTCAAATCTGTGTAAAAAGTATAGAAATGACTGAGGTTTCACTGGAGTCTCCTCTGACTCTCAGCTAGAAAGCAAACTTCCCAAAAACGATTCCTTCAAACGTTATTCAGCTTGTGGCTGGTTTTTGTTTTCTGCCCCCAGTTTAAGCTTCACATGTATCAGCGTTACATTCAAGTCACAAAGCAAAGCGTCTGTTTGTCTCTAACACCTTCTGCTTTCCTACAGATGTTTAAATATTCCCCCCCAAAAAAAGATGCTTTTAACCATCTGGATGTTAAATTTTAACACTTTTGCTCGTCAGAACAAATAAATGATTAATTTATAATTTATTTTTAAGACATATACACACATTTTTCTTTTTTCAGCCACAATCCACCTGATGTTGTTGAAGTTACACTTTATGCTCCTTAACGGTTACATCAAACTTTCTATTTGTACAAAAACATCATGTCAATAATGTGACAATAGGAGCAGATAAAAAGATAAATTTAATGTTATCAATGTAAAAAAAAAGGTCCTACTAATGTCCACAGTCTATAAATTCAGTAGCTTAGAGCATAATAACAGAAATTCAATAAAATAAAGATGCAGTGACCAAAGTATCTAAACTATTTTAGCCAAAATCAAAGTTTTTGTCCTTGAAACAGGTCAAAAACGTGTTTTACTGAGCGGTGACTGAATATTTCTTTCATCCAGATGGTTTAAAGAGTCTTTGAGGATCAGCGGCTTTAACAATCTGTCTTTATTTTGTGACTGTGAACGTAACGTGAACTGGGGCCACACGTGTCCATGCTGGATTAATGCCGGTTTTCTTTTTTTGGGGGGGGGTATCAACGTCAAAATGCCATGCTAACAGAGCAGCACATGAGCGCAGGGCCATGCAAACACACAAAAATAAAATAAATGAAATGAAACGGGATAAAAACAAGCCAACAAGTCAAAAAGAGCAAATACATTAAACACATTCAAACATCCCAGGAGAGACAAAGCAGAGGTTTCCTACGCAGACGAGGACAAACTGAAGCCTACGTTTAAAGGAGGCCGACACATTAGAGGAGTGTGTGTGTGTGTGTGTGTCTGTGTGTGTGTGTGTGAGTGTGTGTGTGGGGGGGGCAGGTAACCTCACCTTGAGCCCTCAAGTCTCCCGTTTCTCTCAAACTCGGTTGAGACTCTGGGGCGCATGAGAAGATCAGACAGGGAGGAGGAAAAAAGAAGAAATAACAAAAAAAAGAAGATGTGGATTGTGCACGACAGAAATAACTTCAGATCAATTTCAGTGATTTCACAAAAAAAAAAAAAAAAAGAGTGACGAGTGATAAGAAGAAGAAGTGACACCGACGTGAAACCACCACCAAAAAATAAAAAAAGAAATATATATATATGCAAAACAAAAACAAAGACTTGGCAGATTTGTACTTGTCATGAAGAGGAAAAACCAAAACGGCGATGAAGGTTCAGACTGTGACCCCAAAGTTAAACCAACAGCTTGAAGCAGACAAAGAAAAACGACCTTTGAACACACAAGCAGGACGGAGATGCTTCTCGTGAACTGTGTGCGAGCGTGTCGAACCAAAAACAGCAGCACAACAACATCAACATCGGCCTGCAGGCCACAACCAGGCAGCTGCTATTTAAAGAGGGGGTGCATAAACCTTTGCTTTCTTCTTTTCTCCTATTTTCCTCCTTGAAAACATCTTTTTAATCTATAATTGGTGCAGCAGATAGCTCAAGATGGATCCTTTTATTCCTTTATTTGGTGTTTTTCATGACTTATTTCAAAATAAAGCACATGTGTGACCAACTGCATGTAAAATATTCTATTCATGAGCAGAACAAGTTCATTCATCACCTCAGAAAGTGACAAAAGGAAGCTTAACTTCTGACGTAACAACAGCTGAGCAGTCATTTAAAATCCATTTAATCTTACTGGCCTCCTTTCCTGAACTTTCAGGTGCTTCCCACAGTCTTCCACAGTGTAAAAGAAGTGCGAGGAAGACCAAGACACGGATAAAAGCTCCGGAGGAGGCAGGTAAGTGAACGCCTGGTAAGATTTGGCCTCAATTGGGACATTTTACAAGCCTTAATGAAACAAACAGTCAAAACCAGAATCAATAACTAATTTTGATAGATTTTAAAGTCAAATCTGTATCATTTTAGGAGTCAGAGACCTTTTTAAAATCTGTTTAATGTCTGTGACCGTTTGTGTTTCAGCTTCTGAGTGTCGTCTCTTTTAAAAAGACTCGATGTTGATCCGATAAATAAAAAGTTATTTGACCTCACAGGAGAAACAAATCCAGGACACACACACAGACGCCGTTTGCAGCCTTTCTGGCATTCGTGCAGACGGGAAACGCTTCTTGCAACACGACGCCGAGTGAAGCTCTAAAAATAAAAACAAAAGTTCCCCCGACAACGATCGAGAGGCAGCGACGCGTTCAGGGACGCAGCAGACGGCCGAACAGCTCGTCGGGCCGACGTGTTCGTGTTCTTCCAGTCCACATGTTTTTACTCTGTTCTTATTCATCCTGCTTTTATTCTGTTAGGTGTTTTTACTTCCTGTGTGCGTTTGTCTTTTGGTTTTACTCTTTGTCTTGTAAAGCACTTTGTAAAGTGCCGTGTAAATAAAGTTTATATTCTCTCTCTTCATATGAATATTTTGTCCTTAGAGAATCCAATCACAGCTGCACGATAATGTAGGACATAAAAATAAGAGCGACACTTTTCATTCATGTCCTGGAGAATAAATGAAGTTTGAGTCTCGTTCAGAGAGACTCACAGGGTTCCTTCACCTTTTACAAAGTTAAATCACAAATCAATCAGGCTCTTATTTTTCTTATTTCTTCACCTAAAAATCTAATTATTGGTGATTTATTATACTAATGCAGTTCAAGCAGTTTCAAGGCTTTCCAGGAGCCGTGTTTGACTTAATTTATGTGTAAATTTAACGCTGTACTATGATTGTTTTAGCATTTTTGTGAAGCATCTTGAGATTTCTCTGTATTTTAATGTGTGCTATGTTAATAAAATACATTATTATTATTATTATTATTATTATTATTATTATTATTATTAATGGCTTTATGAATGACATTAAAGTATTCTGTTTCTCTTATTATAAACATGACCTGATCAGAGCTCAGCTAGTTTTTCTTTTAAAAATCACAACATTAAAATAAAAAGCACTGAGAATTACAGTTTTTCCCTTTTACAGTTTGATTAATGTTACCGTGTTGAAGCAACGCATCAAAAAAGAGCTCACAGTCAAGATCAGGAAACTGGAAGCGAAACTGTAGTTAAATATTTAAGACAACTTCATGACGATATCGAATATTTCTGTGTTTTCTGCATCAGTGAGATGAAATACAGTAATTTCTCAGACATTTATTCAGCTAGATTAGACACAAACATGCATTTCTGTCTGGATTAATGGAGATTTTCAATCTCACAACATATAACTACAAACACTCAGAGTGTATTTTGTCCTCATCGCTCATTTTCAGTCAAGTTTTATAGTCAGAAAAACGATAATATTCCTGAAGACACCTGGCGTAGGTGCTAATAATCAGCTCTCGGCTCTTCACAGAGACTCAGGAGTGTTTTTACTGTTACTCAGACAGGAAACCAGTCCCTGAATCACCACAAAACACGAGGAGAACGTCTGAGTAATACAACAGATTAGAGGCAGTAAGCTCCCTGCGCCTCTGACAAGACGGGTTCCCAGCATGCACTGCAGCCTGGAGAACAGAAAAACAGGACGGGTGGAGGAGGAAGTGACTCCAAACTCCCCCGACAGCTAAAGAGACTCGACAACAAGCGGACAAGTGAAGAGACGGGACTGACAGCGGGGTCCTGGGTCGGCCGGAGAGGCTGTGAAAGGTCACATGACCGAGGGGTGGGGGGGGTGAGGGAGGTGAGGGAGGGAGGGAGGGTGAGAGGGTGAGTCCCTCCACATAACTGACACTCAAGACTCTCAGAGGAGAGGGCTGGAGGGATTGAAACGGACCCTTACTCTAGATCTTCATCTTCCTACAACTCTCTATATCTTCTGCTCCTGAATCTGAAAGAAAAAACGGGAATCTGAAAAATAAAAAACTGCGATTTTTTTTGTTTCTCTCAATGGACACATGACAAAGAAAGAGAGGAGGAAAGAAAGAGGGAAAGAATATTAAAAATGTATGACATGGAGCAAAAAAAGAAGAAGAAGAAGGAGAAGGAGAAGAAACAAAGATGGAAGGATGATGAGAAGGAAGGAAGGAAGGACAGGCTGATAGAGACCGGAGGGCAGGAGACTTACTAAGGGTCTTTCCTCCCTGCGTAGAAGGGATGGCAGGCCCTGTTTTGGCCGTCTGCCGTTTGGCCGGGTCAATACTGACCCTAGGCGGAGAGGAAGAGCAGCAAGAGGTCAAGGTTAAAGGACACAGGAAGGTTAGGAAGACAAAAAAAACACACAAACTGTGAGGAGAGGTCCTGAGGAGGAGGAGGAGGAGGAGCAGGAGGAGCAGGAGGAGCAGGAGGAGGAGGAAAGTGACAAAAACTCATTGGTTAAGTCTCAAGATGTGATGAGGATTTTTTAGCAGAAATGTACGCAGGGTTGAAACTGACAAAATGTAGTGAAATGATATCAGATGGGTCTAAAATATGATTTTAAATAATTAGAATGGAGAGTAAAAAGAAATATAAAGCGTTTTACTGTTATTTTAACATTAAACTCCAGTGTTTCTTTTGTTTATTTCTTATTATTACATATTTTGGGTTTTAAATGACTGGCGGCTTGTAGATTAAGTTTTGAAACTACTTTCTGTCCAGCAGATCCTTTTTGTTTGACCTGAAACAGCTTAAGTTCGCTCTTTTTTCAAACCTACCAGACTCCAGTGAGAAAAAGAGTGATTTTAGCTCACAGAACACAGGAGATGTTGATCATTTTGGTGTTTTAACACGTTAGTTTAAGACTTTAGTGTTTTTTTTTAGGGTTGATTTGATTAAACCTTTAAAGCACCAAACTTCCACAATAAATAAAACACACTAAATGATCGATGCGGCTGTGTACCAGCAGCTCTTGTGTTCTGTGAGATAAAATCGCTGTTTTTGTGAATGGAGTCTGGTGTCTTTGGAGAGAGCACAAAAGTATCGTCCTTATCTTTCATCTGACGCCGTCGTCAGGTAAAAAATATATTTTATTTAACCAGTGCTTTGGTTATGGCCAAAGTGATTACAATTCATCCTAGAGGGAACATGAATGTCTGAACCAAATTTGGTGACAATCCATTCAATAGACCTTTTGGTTTCTAGTGAAATATCTCAACATCTTCAGGATTCATCCTCTGGAGAACATGAATTTCAGCCATAGATTGAAAAAGGACCATGAAGGATCATGAAAATCACCATCAAGCATCATCATCCGAGTTTTTTTTTTCTATCTCCATTTATATATTTTTATGATAATGAGCTGAAACAATTATCTAATCGACCTATTAATTGATCAGTAGAGAACTAATCGCCATTTTTCAAGTAAAATCTCAAGAATTAGCTTCTTTACTTTTTGTTTTTTTATGCTGGTTGGACAAAAAAAGAGATTTGAGGATGTTACTTTCAGGTTTTTCACTTATTAGTCAAAAAAAGAATGAAAGAAAATGAGTAATACATTTACAACATATGAATCAATAATTGAAACAGTTGCAGCCTTAGTCTGGAGCAGTAATTGGTCCAGAGCTTCTTTTAAGTTTTATAACCAACTGAAGGTTCAATAAAACTTATTTTTAAATTCCATTTTAATCATTTAAACATTATTGATTGACGTGTTCAGTGATGTTTGTGACCCATCTGATGAACGTTTCACTGCATTTTGCCTCCTCAGAAATGAGAACAAACACAAAAAGTGAGGTGATAAAAGTGAGATGGGAGATGATGGACGACAAAAGTTCCCCCACACGAGGCTCCGGGTGATGAAGACGCTGCCGGAGGAAGACGACTGTCCACCAAATCAGCCAGCAGAGGGCACCGTCGAGCCTCGAGACGGCGGCCTGCGAGGCCCACAAAGCTCCTGCAGCCGATGCTGACAATTATGACGGCGGCTGGTCCAGTTTGACCACAGCTATCCAAATCACTTAGACGGCTCTATTTCAGGCACTGATCTGGTTTGTGGAGTTTTATTTTGGTGTTCTGGCCTGACGTCAGATCAGTTTCACAGCCTCCTTTTCTAACCCCGACCCCCCCATTAGTGGCAGAAATAAACCGACAGGAAAAACCACAAGTATTTATGTGATAAATGTTCAAAAATGGGAGCTTAAGATAAACGTCTGTGTGATCGGACTGGATCACAGTTATTTATAAAGAACATTTTGTTGTATCAAAGGAGTTACACAGAAAGGTTACTACTTGTTTACCCTCTTGTCAATAAGTGATGAGGGAGGAAGAAGAAAAAAAAAGCCTCCGCTGCCTTTGCACCGAGTCTCTATTCCCCCTTTTTCCCACCACTAGTCCACCAACCCTGTTATCAAGTTCACCTGAAGGTAAATATGAAGCTTCAGCATCAGTGGAGAAACTTCCAGAGTACTTTTAGTAAGAAAATTCCCTTTTTTATTCACTTTTATTTATTTTTCATGGTACTAAACACTAAAGTGTGGACGGTTTGCTAATCACCTAAATGATTGGTAAAAAATATATATATTTACATTTCTTATGGCTATATTGAGAATAAATCATTTGTCTTTAAACCAGCTGGTTCAGGCGTCTCTGATGTGAACATTTACTGCATTTCTTCGTCTTGAATGACAGTGAACTGAATTTCTTAAAACAAAGAGGCCACTAAACACACAACGGACATTTATCCTACATTTTACAGACAAAAACATCAGATTTAGATTTGATTAAACTCAACTTTAGTCTTTAAAGCCTTTAAAAGACTTTCTATTCTGACTGCTGAACCTCCAACGACATTAAAGCTTTTTAAAAAAAATAATAAACCTTATTTTTATAGCACCTATTTTACAGAGTGCTTTACAAAGAAAAAACTAAATAAAATAAATCTACTTCACCAAAATAAAGGTAAATAAGTACAGGGAATAAAATACCCAAAATACAATCAAAAAATAATAAATTAGCTAATTGACCCCCCCCCAAAGAAACTACATAAAAGATAGTGAAAGTAGAAAAAGACATGTTAATAAAAAGGCTTATTATTTAAAAGCTATGTTTTAAGAATTACTTAAGACAGTAACAGTTATTATTAAGACAGAACTGTGAAATTATAATAGTTAAACATGAATATTTTAATAAAACTGAGTTGTATTTCTGTAGTTTTCAGCCACTGATGAGTTGAGATCAAAGTCTGTTTAAAGATCATTTATATTTCTCTCGTGTCCACTGGGAGGAACCGTCATGTTGTGCTTGGTTTCTATGGTGACCTAAAGCTGATCTGCAGCTGATAATTAGCACATATAGCTGATCAATGAACTGAGGGGGGGGGGGGAACTCTTCTTAAAATGATTCAGCGGAGACCAGAAGTCCAGTTCAGGAACACCGATTGTTCCCCAAAATAAACATTAAGTTGCAAAAGGACAGAAGGAATCGACCGACAGAAGATCTTCAGCTGTAACTTAAGTTTCTACAGCTGTAAATATGCGCAATGCAAAGCCTAGAAACACCAAACACCACCGGACAGATCCATCAAAGTCCTACACAAGCACAACAACCTATTCGCTGAGGATGAGATTCACAGACGATAAAACACAAATCTGTTTCTTTTAGCTCTTCATGGCCCCAAAATGTCCTCCTCTGTCTGAGAAACAGGAAATAAAATCTCATCCTCAGTGATTTCTCCTGTTCTGACAGTCGCAATAAGTCACATCTGGGCCAGAAAGAGTTAAAAAAGATAAATAAATAAAACAGGAAAAAAAAAAAAAGCATCAGTTTTGTGGTGAATAACTGCAGCAGAGTGATGTTTAAGGCGTCCGTCCGTGTTTGCAACAGCAGAGAGAGAAAGTTCAGTCGCTGACAACAATTTGTTGTGGTGAGAAAACAAACCACAATCAATGGCAGCTGTAAGAAGCGACCCCCATGCAGGCATCGGCAATCGATTAGTGGCAAGCTGCTCTGTTGTTGCTGTTGGTTAATCGACTGATTGTTCAAGGAGTCCGACCTGCTCTCCCAATCAGCCTTTATCCAGCCAGACCAACCACAGCCACGCCGAGTACATTTACACACCAGAAAACACCAGTTAGAACCCGATTAATGCAGAACTCCCATTGGAAAAACCATCAATTTGGTGTATAATGACCGATTTGGATGTTTGTGTCGACACCGACAAGATCTTATTGTGTTAAATCCCTTTTAAAGGACTAGTTCGACATTTCGGGTGACTCACATATTGGCTACAGAATGAAATAGATTGGTACCACTCTCATGTCTGTAAAGTGAATATGAAGCTAGCTTAGCATAGCATAAAGACGTTTAGGAGTCAGGGGGAAGACGGCTCTGTCCTCGTGGATACAAATGGGGTGGACAAAATAACGGAAACACCATTTCAGTGCAACTCAATACCAGAAACAGCCAGAATGACCACAAAGCTTCTACAAAAACTGAACAACCGTCATAAAAGGGAAGATTTGCTGCAGGACTCTTGTGTCAGACTTAGCACGGTGTACCTAATAAACTGGCAACAGAGTCTCATCTCCAGGTAAAACAGTGAAGGTGCAGACGCCCACAACATGTTGAAGTAATGGAGCGTTGCTTGGTTTACAAACAGCACTTAAATTCAGACTCTAAATCTTTACGTGACTCATTACAGACACTACGTCACGTTGCTTTAGCCCCCGCAAAATGGTGACTTTACATTTTTCATTCTAATTCATGTACAGATTAAATAAAACAACATAAAACAGGTTAAATAATGAGCCTGCGTTAGCTTCGGACAGAGCCAGGCTAGCCGTTTCCCCTCTGCTTCCAGTCTTTATGCTAAGCTAAGCTAAGCTAAGCTAAGCGGCTGCTGGCTCCAGCTTCAGATCTACCGTACAGACATGAGAGAGGCGCCAATCATCACATTTAACTCTCCGCCAGAAAGTGGATAAGTGTATTTCCCTAAATGTCACACAACTCCTTTACCATTAAACCTACCGGCCGATTAGCCGACGCTAACCGGAGCACTAGAATCTGCTCACATTGATCGGATCATAAACTGCGTGCATGTAAATGTACCCAGAGAGTTTTTTCTTTTTCGTCTGCTAAGCGGTGTGTGTTAGTTGAGTGCCAGCAGCCCCACGCGTCTGGAGAGTCTCAGAGGAAGTTTTTCAGTGAGATTGTTTTCGTTATTTTTGGCACAGAGCGAAAAGGCAGTACAAGAGTCCTACCTTTTGGTAAACCTGAATGACATGTTTCTACAACAGAATCAGACAAAGAAACAGTGAAAATGGTGAAGAGGGGGTGAGAGGAGGGGAAGGGAGGGGAGTCAGGGAGGGTATGAGGAGTCTGAATGAGTGAACAAAAATGGGGTGATTGGAATCATCAACAGTGAAGGGGGATATTCATTTTTTTTTTTCTCCATTGATTATCAAATGATTTCAATTCCTCATTTTGGGTCAGTCATTGCAGGAGCGTCGCTGGCCTGGCTGCCGCTTCACGAGCCTTTTCATGCAGAGAGAACACGTGATGTCTCGTCATTTCAGTATTTTCATTACCGATTAAACTGTTAATTATTTTCTAGATTATAAATTCAGTCTGTTGCCGTTTACCAGAGCTCAAGGCGACGTCTCCAAATTTATTAATTTGCTCGATCGACAGAAAAACGGAAAAATATTAAATTTACAGTGATAAAAAAACAGAGAAATCAGCAAATCCTCACATTTAAGCAGCTGGAACCAGAACTTTTATAAGAAATTCTGCTTGAAACTCAACAATCATTTGATTCTGTCCATCAACTAATCGATTAAATGACCATTAATGGTTCCAGCTCTGATCAAGTGGAGGAATAAGGACTAAAATAATATTTTACTTTGGTAAAAGTAGAAATACCAAAGTGTAGAAACATGTTACTTGAGTAAAAGTACAAAATTATTAGCATCAAAAGTTAAAAGTACTTCTACATAATTGTGATGAGGATTATATTACCATTTAGAAGATGTGATATATATATATTTTAAAGTCATCGATGTATTAATTAGTTTAATGTTGGAGCTGGTAAACATTTTATTTACTTTAAATGCTCAATAAAGTCTCCTCATCTATTTGAGCCTGAGTCTGCAAAATAAAATAAAAGCCCTCAAATAAATGTAGTGCAGTAAAAAGTCTTTAAATGTTTGGTTACATTAACATAAGAAAAGCTGCCAAAACTTGAATGTTTTGACTGCAGTTCTGTTTATAAGCTCTGGTTTGTTGGTCGGGATGAACCAGATTTAGCCCGTTTCATTATACACTGCATGAAAAGATCTCTTCGTGACTGTTAAGCGAGAAAATGAGCAGCAACCATCTTTAAAGAATCACGGGACTGAAATGATCTGCTGCATCAGCTGCAACTATCAACGATCACTTCACTAGAAATAGAGACGTCAAATTGTGGCTCGTTCAAAGTGGTTTCAGCTCTCTGCGGCAGGCATCCAGGCAGCGACAGATTAAACAATTTAAGAATAAATCACATCGTACAGGACAGTGAAGTGTCCCCCCCACCACCCCCAGCATGTAATTCATCATCCTAGCTCTACGAGGCACTGCGCTGATTGGCTTGTAATCCGAAGAGACAGAGTCAAAGGGCGATTACAGTGTACAGAGCAGGGCTGGAATCCATCCTCTTTCTGTTTCAGGCTCTATATTTAAACAGGAGCAGTGAAAAAATGCACATAAATGATTGTTTTAGGACCGTTTGAGGCTTTAAGTCGACTGAACAGAAAGAGGGCTAAATCCCAACCCCTTTGGAGCCTGGCTGAGGTGTTTCCTCTCCTACCTGCGGGTGAGTTTGGAGGTGAGTTTGGAGAAAAGGTTGCTGGTTCCACGGCTGCGGGTCTGAGAGAGCGGGGTGGCGTCGTGGGAGAGGGTGGGCGAGGCCGGCGGGCCGTTGTACGTGGCCGTGCGGCGGTCTCTCAGCTGGCCACCGTGGAAGGTGCTGCGGCTGGCGGTGCCCCGTGGGAAGCGCAGGCGGTCGGGGGTGGTGGCGTTGGCGATGCTGTGGATCGACGCCACCGGGTTCCTCTGGCTGCCGGGCGACACCGCAACACTGCTGAGGTGGAGGAAGGAGGAAAGACGGTGGAAACAATTAAGATCCATATCAAAAACACAGTTTTTCCACTGCAGGTAGGATTTTCTCTCCTGTCTTTTACTCGCAAATGTGTCCAGCAAGTCTGTCACGGAACTGATTTTGCCTATTTTATTAATAACGTCTGAGGTTTCTCTCCAAAATAAACAAACCAAACCGGCTCAGTGTTTTAAGATGTAGTTCAGGTTTTTTATCCATCGTCACTGTATTACCGACAGTAGATGGCCGTTGGTGCATCTCCCAGTTTGGAGAAGCAGCTGCCCAAAAAAAAAAAAAAACATCATCATTTTAAATATAAACTATATTTAGAATATTTTAACCGTTTTACATTACCTCTTTTTCTTTGCTCCCATCAGAGCCACCAGACTCTATTGACAAAAACAGTCATTTTACTTCGTATATCACAGGAGGTGCTGGTCTAGTTCCTGTCGCTTTGGGATTTTATCTTAAATTACTGTTTTTATCAATGGAGTCTGGTGGCTTGGAAGAGAGCATAGACCGATATAACGTCTGACAGCAAGGTAAAGCAGTGAAAATGTTCTTCATTTAACAAACAATTCACTGCTATTGGTGGCTAAAATATATTTTTCTGCTGCCCCCGTCCACAGTGGTGCCTGCTTCTCCAAACTGGGGGCGTGCCGACCGCCATCTACTGTAGGTAAACCTGAAACACCCCTTTTAAAGTGGATATTGAAAGGCTGCAGTGGAAAAACCTGAGCGCACAGCTGCATGACATTCCCCCCCTTATCTTTAAAATGTTTGTTATTCCTACATGGATCTCTAATACTGCCATGAGTTTTAATAACATGACTCTTGCATGTTAGATGTCAGCAGGGTAGGAAATTAAATCAAAATGCAGAACATCCAATCACATTAGCTGGTGGAGTCAGACCTGTTGTTTTTAATTAAATAATTCCAATTTCCAACACTAACCCTCTATCTTATTATGCCTCTTTTTTATGCTCAACTAGTTTTATGAACTTCAAGCCACAGGGGACAAATCAGGAGCTGAACCAGGAACTAAACGCCTCCTTTGCACATTTCACACGTTTGTGCTGGATGAACATGTCATATTTGAATGTGTGTCACATAGGAGGTGGAAAAAACCTCCAGCAACGTGTCTCCAAAGCTGCATATGCTTATTTATTCCTGCTCCAGTGTATAATCTCATTTTAACATTATTCAGGAAGTCAAACTACTACTGAAGCTGTATGTGACTTGTAGAAGTTTGGAAGTTTGTGTTCGACCAATACGTGACGTGAAGACAGAACCGAGCCAGACCGGGACCCTTTGGGAGGCCAGAGACTATGACAGCAGGACCAACTTAGACCAAGGTTATTATAGTTTTGGATTCGTTTTCAATTTCTGTTTAGTTTTAATCACTTTTACAGAAACTTTAGTTTGGTTTTTATTAGTTTTACAGTTAGTGCTTTTTGTAATATTGGAGTACAGTTTTAGTTAGTTATCACACTTTATTAATTATTATTATTATTGCACACTTTATTTTGATTTTTACGTCACTTAATCTAGTTTTCTTTACGTCATTAACGATAATAACCTCACCTGACACTCTTGCTCCATCATAGAGGACCAAAACATCTTTACATAATATGTAGGAATCTGTGTGGGACGTTTTTATATAAACTCACCAGCAAAAGATCATTTTAGAAAAGACAAAGACTAAAAATCTACCAGCTGATTTCTTTTTAATTTCCCACCTTGGACATCAAGCCTTTAAATGTGATCAATGATACAGGAGTGAGTCGTGTCCCTGCTCAGTTAGAGTCTAAACAAAAACAGACGATGGTCTGAGGGTGGTGGGACAGCAGGAGGAGGAGGAGGAGGAGGAGAGGGGGGGCGGTGAGCGGTGGGGCTCGGCCGTCGTGTCGGAGGCCGACAGGTGAAGGATCCAGACGGAGAAGATCAGGGGTCAGAGTTCACAGCAGAGGATGGAGGAGAGATCAGGAGCAGAGCTGTGAGAGTTTGTTATTGCAGATGTCTGCAGCGGACACGGGAGGTCCTCCGGTTCATGGCGGTGCACAGAGATGATGATGCAGACGCGGAAAAATATTATCACACACAGAGTCTTCAAGAGCTCATTCACCAAAAGCGCGGCAGCTTGATTCCAGTGTGAGGATAAATATTTTTCTCTGCTGGTGCCTCCACTTTCATCAGTGTCTAAAATCTACACCCATCAGGCTCCAGGTCCAGGAAACCACTGAGGTTCATCACCTACAGTGTTAATGTGTGATACATTACAGAGAACTAGTCATTACTCTTTAAACCCTTCATACCATTGTTGCTCTTATCTTCATACTTAGTGGTGTTTTTAGGGATCTTAATATGACCTGTCCCTCCTACGGTCCCTCAACCTTAATACGCTTTTCTTGACTTGAGCGGCAAGTTCGTAGTTTGCTAATGTTACCAAAGATTTTAATTTCTTTCCATAAAACTAGATTAGGACATCTTCTATGGAGGTCGCTGTGAGACACTGCATGGACGAAAGGTGTTTTTAACGAGCTTAAAAAAGAAAGAACGGTTCAAAACGAGGACTAACATTTAATCTCAAATCTTAATCCAGGTGTAGGTGAAAAACGAGCATCGCGTGGGTCAAGCAGTTTGTTGACAGACTGCAGGTTTCAAGCACTTTCAAGGTGCCTTTTCCAGCTCCTTACAGCTGTGGTCAATTAACTACACTGAAATTAATTATGTTCTGTGGGACTTATTTTATTTCTTTATCTGAAACCGAGCGGTTGTTATTACTTTATTCAAAGTTTTTCCAACCTTGAAAAACACCACATTAGAATTTAAGCATGTTCAAGGACCTGTATGGAAGAAGTGAAGCCAAGTGAAGCCTTTTCTTTTACCTGCTGCAGAGGACGACGAGTGCAGCTTTGTCTCTCTGTAAGCTCTGCACACAACACCAGCAATCCCACGGCCTGAATAACAAGCGCTCTCGACCTGCTCGCGGCTGATGAGCATAAATTTCAGACACTGACCACAAAAAACAGGTTGGACGCACGCTTGCCTTACTGTTCTCTGCAGGAAACGGCGTCCATGGTTTAGTTGTGGGGTTACAGAGTGTGAAGCCGGCTGGATGCGTGGGTTAGCGAGGGGCCAAACAGGGGCTGAGACATGAGAGGAGACAGACGGGGGGGTTTGGAGGCCCTGCCGTCTTACTTGGGCGAGCAGTAGTCCAGAGCGTAGTAGGAGTGGGGCAGCGTGGCCCAGCCTGCCTGGCAAACGTACAAAGGGCCGACGGTTTGATACCTCTGCCGCACCGAACTGGACGAGGCACCGAACGCAGTGGCCGCAAATGCAGAGGAGGGGCTAGTGGCACAAGCCATCTCAGTCATGCTGGTCATGCCACAATAAAAAAAAAAAAAAAAAAAATTCCCCCCGAACCACAAACACACAGGCAGAAATGAAAAATAAGATGATGAGAAAAGGGGGAAAGTAAATACAAGAAAGAATGAATAAGAAAGAAAGAAAATAAGGGGATGAAATAAAGGAAATCTTTTTTTGGGTTCTGGATTTTTTCTTTCAACATAAAAGGAAAGAATCTGGCCTCAAACGCTGCTGTTAGAGTTCAACCGGTGAGAGTTTGGAAGGATTGATATTTTTGTACTGAGCCGACTAATACCCATATTTATAAAACCTTAAATTTGACCACAGTTGTGTTTCATGACGAATTTTTGCATTCTTGTTGGGCGGAAAAAGCTCTAAACCAGCATTAAGACCACAATACTGGCAAAGGAAAGCACTGATTGGTGGTGGAATTAAAAAAAATACACATACTGGGTTCCACAAACATGTACAGGCTCAATAATGCCATTGAACCAAGAAGTAATGCTCAGTCTTTCACTGATGAAGAGGTAAAAGTGGCTCAAACCCAAACTCTTCTCTGTGCTGACGCAGATGTTATGCTTCAGTGAGGAAACCAGGTCAAAGACAACAAACATCCTCTCTCACCTGTTCTCCTTCCCGTTGGGAATGACGGAGAGGCGGTCCGTGTTGTTTCTGTCGCTGCAGACATACGTGTTCCTCCTGGTCATACCTGCCGACGCAGTGTTATTCTGCAGAGCAACAGAGAGGGAAAGAAGATACTATATTAATACTGACTGTTTTAGTCTGTAGTCTGTAAGTAATATGTTCAATAAAAAACATTACAGTTTATTGGTTCACATTAGCTTCTGCTGAAGCAGTTTGTAGTCTTCAGATATAAATGGGACAAAATACAGAAATCAACAGTTAGATTTGTGTTTTATAATCCTCGTGCTGCCGTCATTACTTTTCTTAAAGTCTAAGAATTAACTATAAAAAAACCCCCAAAAAAGCAGAAATGTGAGATGAATTTGCTTAAAAAAGCTGAAACTTCAAATGTAAAACTGGCAGAGATGCAGAGTACGAAAATAAAAAAGTTTTTTTAACATTTGAAAGGAGTTTCTGAAGTACCAGTAATACCAGTAGTATTGGTTATACCAGTAGTATTAGTACCAGTAGTGTTATTAGTTATTATTAATTATCAGTAGTACCAGTAGTACCAGTAGTATTAGTGGGAGTGGTATTAGTATTAGTGGCAGCAGAGTCATTTACAGTGTCAACAGTCAGTTTAAAAACTGGCCACTGTGACTATAATCATAGTTTTTAAACGATGAAACAAATTGTTGTTTTATTTTTTCAGGAGGACCAAACTGATCCTGATCCCTGCAGATAAACCAGCCCGTGCTGACGCCGGCGAGCTCAGCTGCCTTTCTGTTGTGTGCAAACGGACAAAGTAACTCACGCTCGGGCCGGTGGTGGCGCCTTTCCTGCGGTCGGGGATGTCGGCCTTGTTGGGGTTGTTGGCGTTGCCCAGCAGGGGGCTGGAAGGCGGAGCCCCGCGGCTCCCCGGGGTGGTGGGTTTACGGAGCTGGACGCCACCTTCTTCCTTGGCGCTGTTCTCTGCCGTGGTGGTCTGACTCCTCTTTGGATGAGCCATCCCTGGAGGGACGTTCTGACCGACTGCAGAGAGACGCACAGAGACGCAGATGTGTGACGGATGACTCAAAGATGCTGCTGCTTTGCACCTCTGGCAAAAACACTGGTGTGAAAAGTGTTTTATCTATAACGAGACGACCCACATTCGGAAATAATGTGACACTGACGCAAAGTGACCGAGGACATCAGCAGCAGCACATTGTGATGTTTTTAAATAAACCAGGGTAATTCAGCTTATAGATGAAATACAAACATGTCTGTCTGTCTGTCTGTGTGCGTCTGTTTTAAATAATGAGCTTGAAGCCATAATTTCCCTCAAAAAACAGACCCGGAGCTTCAGCTGATGTATTTAGTTGAATAATCATTGAACAGAAAATTAATCAGAAACAATTTCAAGTCAAATAGAATTATATTTGTCTCAAGACTTATGATGAATTGTGCAGGATAAAGACAAGTAAAACACATAGTGAGCACTCTACGGTAGCTGATATTACTTCCTAGTATTAAGCCATCTACTAATGAGTGTTTTAGTTTGTGCATTTTGGATCATTTATTAAACTAAATTCACTCATTCCAGCTTCTCAAATGTGATTATTTGTCTGTGAGTGAACTGAATGTCTTGGAAAGGTTTCATTTTCACAACTTTCAAAAACTGTGACACACATTTTTCACCATTCTTCAACTAAACAACCTTTTAAAAATCAACTAAATAATCTGCAGCTTAATTGATAATAAAAAGAACAGAACCTGTAGCAGCCCTACTACACGTTCCAATCGCTGAATACTTTGTGGTTAAGCTGTAATTGAACATGTTGATATTGTGTGTCGGGGGGGAAAGAAACCTGAAAATGCCACGGTGGTCTTTAAAAGCACAAAGCTTGTAAATGTCTGTTAGAGCCGCAGCTTAAAAGCTTCCCAGTGAAGCCATTTAAGCTGCAGATCTAACAGAGAGGAAGCAGCACAAACGGAGGTTATTGACAAAGCATTATATCACAGTGGACAGCACTGAGCTGTGCAAATAAGCTAAAGGTTGAGGTGCCTCCACCATGTGACTGGTTTGATTTAAACCGCCTTTATCAGCCTGACAACAAGCTACTGACTGAAACCAACTGTTATTAGGAGGGAAAGGCACAGCAGAGTGTCGATACACGAAGAGAAAAAAATAAAAAAATACCACTAGAGCCTCTAAAAACGGCCGCATTCACCAGAGGAAGCGACACGATGCGTCCCCCTCACCTTGCTCGCTGTAGCGCCTCTGTTTGTGGTTGGAGGAGACGCTCCTCTGGACTTTGAGGTGGGAGGGCGACTGGCCGTTGAGCTCGCTGTTGGGTCTGGGTTTGGCCAGAGACAGGTTGCTGCTGGAGGCCGACTCGCTGGGCTCCAGCTGGGGGACAAACAGGGAGAGACAAACTGAGTCATGTAGTTCATGTAGTTTAAGTTAAAAGTGGGGGGTGCATAATTAGTGACGGGCAAGAGGAGGTATGGCAGGAAATGTTTCATTTAATTAAACACCTGAAAATGTCATTTCCTCCAACACAGAGCCAAATAATAATAATCACCAATAAAGCTGCTCCTTCAGCATAAAGCTCAGTTTATTTTGCACCATAAAATATTAGTGGTTCACTGACTTCTGTTCGAGCGACCGATTAAATGTCGTCTTGTTTACTGTACGTAACGTGTATATTGAACTGTTTGTCGAGACACATTTCAAAGCTACTTAACTCATCTGGACGTTTTTCAATTTTCAAAACCAAGATTTTGTTGTATTTGTGTTTGTGTTTCAACATCATGTGCGTTTCAGTTTCTAATCCACAATAAATGTGGAAATTAAACCCTAAAAAAACTTCATGTTCAGTGTCTAAAAACCTTCCATGCAGTAACCTAGTTATCTGGCATATCTTATGTAGTTCTCCAGGTTTTTGTTTGGTCAACAGACCAAAACTTAAAGCCGTTTCAGGCAGAATTATTCTGTGCAAACACACATTTCTTACCCTGGTTAAAAATGTGTGGCTGCAACTGTGGAGAACAACTTATTTCTACTAATTAAGAAGCTGAAAAGCTCTGCCCTCGGGTCATTCCAGAGTCCTGAAGAAGTGCTGATCAAAACAACAGCAGAAAGAGAAAAGACCATACAGACAAAAAAAACAACATAACATCTGATGTCCCCAGAGCCACTGCTTTCACTTAGTGCTGATTTCTGATTAAAGTATTTCAGCACTGGAAGGAAGGAAGGTCTTTTCATAAAACTGCACAGAAGAACAGCGCAAATAATTTTGAAAGTGGTCCCACATGACCGGAGAAAACAGAGAAAAAAGGGTTTGTGGTTCTCCCTTTTGCTCAAGAGCAAAGAACGCACCGCGCCGCCATCTTCCCCGGCTGGCGGTGCTCGACCCCTCTTCCTCCTGCATACTTTCTCTGTGCTGTATTCTGGCTCATAGAAGCAGCAGAAATTGTTTGACAAAAGTGGGAAACACAGAACGATGGATGGTTGAACGTCGGAAAAGTTCCTCTTTACAGAGGTTTAATGGTAATGTGTGTTCAGCATTTAACTCTTGGTGAAACTTCCTCGTGTGCTCAGTGTGTTTCATTAGAAACTCTGATTTGGTGAAAGAATTATTGACACGGCTGACGTTCAGTCTACCTTCCCGCCCTTCTTTTTACCGCCTGGTCAACACAGAGCAGATTAGTTTAACGGCTGCACTGATAACAGGCTGGTGTTCGTACCTCGGAGGCCTTCCTGCCCAGCAGCAGGTAGGTGGCTGTGATCTCGTCGTACTTCATCTTGGCCAGAGAGTCCTGGATCTCCTCCAGGTTGTAGCCCATTCCCACCATCACATCTGCACAAAACAAGACACGGCTCCTTTAAATGATGATGATGATTGAGTGTTTATGCAGGAAGGAGCAAGAGCCCGGTGTGTTTTGGAAAAAGAAGACAAAGAATCAAAACATGGCGTCATCCAAATTATAAATCGAAGCATATAAATCTAATTTCTGCGCCATATCGAGGATTAGAGCTAAATACTGAAGAGAAAATGGGGAAAAACACCAAACATCCAACATTTCTTGGACTTTATTACACTGAAAATGAAAAGGAGTCACATTGACCTGCCTGAAGCAGCTTCCCCTGAAAATGAGGTGAGCAACACGGCACACGACCATGACGCGTCACCTCCCCCATCGTCCAGCTCACGTTTGCGGCAGCATGCCAGGTGAAGCAGAGCCGAGTGTTTCCTGCTGCAGCCTGCTCGGCTTTAAACATTTATCCCTGTGTGTGTGTGTGTGTGTGTGTGTGTGTGTCGTCATATGAAGGCTTTTATCCTTTCATCTCACAACTACGCAGCCTATTAATCTTTAATAGACTCTCTTCTATCTGAAACATGTTCTAATCAAAGCAGATTACATCTTCAGAGGCAGAGCTGGTCTCTGAGCAAAAAGGTGCTGCGGCGAGTCACGACCTTCGTAGTGACCGCTGATGTGCTCCGATTTCCTGCCAGTAATCAGTCTGAGCGGTCAGAGCAGGACGCTGCCCCTTTTTCACCAGATCAAAATGCTAATCAAGAATCTGACATCTGCATTTTCTGGTTGAATGAAGCCAATGAATTAGTGCCATAAACCTGCATTCTTTCTAACGGCCAGCGGGGGGCGACTCTGCTGGTTGCAAAAAGCAGTCCAACTGTATGGAAGTCTATGAGAAAACAAGCCTCCTTCTCACTTGAGTTATTAGCTTTATTAGGGCAGGACTTCCTTGGGACAAACCAATCAGAGGCGGCTCATGCCTAAACCTACCCAATCAGAGGCGGTCTTCGCCAAATAAATGCCACCTCTAGTTTCAAAACCAAGATGGCGACGCCCCAAAACGCCAAACTCAGAGGGAAAATATTCTGTTTTGATATTTGGAGTTCTTTACCAATATATACACTGCAGGTATCTACTTTAAAGTGCTGGATTATAGCAAGAAAAACCTACACATTTAATGTTTTAAATACCCCAAAAGCCCACAAATGAGAATGATTCATTCTGTCCGACAGAATCTTCTTGCTATCGGGGTGGTAAAGCCTCTCGGGCGGCCTTCTGATCATCATGTCACACTGAAGCTCACCACTGAAAGCCGTACTAATGCCATTATGTTTGGTAGGTTAACAGCTCTCCTTTGCAGGTTTTTACTGACTGACATCTTCTAATTTGGTCAAATTAAATCCATCCACACCAACACGGAATAATCCACTCTGGCAGATGTGGCGAATCGGCTAATTAAAAACACACCTACGACATGATTCAAAATATATCTGTCGTCTGTACCTGGAAATTAACACCTGAGTCTAATTCTGTTCGACCTTGGCCCCCTTTCACAAACACACACACACACACACACACAGCAACCCTGAACATATCCAGACATCACCCAGGGGTGCTGCATCTGTGAATCAGCTGGACTGAACACTGGACTGACATTATCCTGCCAGCTCGCACAAAGTCTGCGTTACGTCTGAAGCAGCTACACTTCATACAGCATCGTCAACATGCCTGCTCGCTCGCTCTGAATTCTCCGGACTCTTTTCTGCTTGGATGTTATTTTGTTTTTCACTCTGTGGTTACATCCAAATACGTGTCGTACTGATTAACACAAGAACGTCATGGATGAGTCATCCTGCGCGCTCTAGCCAGCCTTAACCAATCAGAGCATTTCCAGTAGAGATGGGCGATGGCTAACAAACTGAAATATGTCCACAGTGAAACATCACACTGGATCATTGTTGTGTGGGGGAGGGGAGGGGCGGGACGGTGCTCAGCAAACAACACCTACAAAGGAACAAAACAACTTCAAGGCGACTGACGGCTAAAACCAACAGGGATGCTGCTAAAGATACTCAGACGCTCCTGGTCTGTTTCTGATGGAAGCCTCCAGCACGGAGCAGAGGAAGCAGACAGGAAGTCAGGCAAACTAACACTGAAGAGAGTCCTGTCAGCTTTCAAAATAAAAGCCCCCGTGCAGACTTTCAATTGTCTATTCCACCACCACATCATTATTGTTTTATAATCAGTGGCACCAGGCCAGATGGTCTTTTTTTTTTAACACCATGGACGACAAAAAAGTACTTTCACTTCAGCCTGTTGTCTGCAGGTTACAGCACATCAACGTTAATACATACAAGACACACATTTAAACCAGACAAAAGGAGAAACGTTTGCTCACATTAGAAGCACCAAAATCTATTTAATGACCAAATCAACTACATCCGGTACAAGAAGCAGACGAGCCCAGTGGGTTTTCCTGGTACCACTGGGAAAAGGGGAGAGCTGAGACTCACTTTTCTGAGGTGGGGTGGTACACAGCAGCTCCTACCTGCTACAGTGAGCAGACAGAGTTATCGACCAACGTCCCCATGGCTCCCCCCGAGGTTACAATGGTAGAGGCTCAGCGATCGATGGCTAGCAGCCAACTCTAACTTTAAGTAGGTGAGAACATGTCTCTGCACAAACAATCTCCTGTTGTGTGCGACACGCTTCAAAGGGCAACGTCCAGACGTTTAATACTTTGGATACTGTCCAGAGTTCGTATCTGAAAAGCGCTCTGCTTCAAGCTTCATGTGAAAGCGGCTGAAGCGTCAGATGTGGCGCAGGAAGTGAGACGGAGGGTGAGAAACTAGCTCTGCCTCTGTAACCAGGCAGACTCTGTGAAACCCATCTTTCATCTCTCTCTCCGCTCACTCTCCCCCTCAACACTTCAGCTGCTCTCGTCTTCCTTAAAATCTCCTTTACTACCGTGGCTGCAGACAGAGATATATATTATATATATATATATATATTCCAGCTGAAAAACATAGTGTGTATGTTTTAAGCCCTTATTCTGACATGGAACATTTGTTTCTTCATTCATGTGTTAAAGAAATGGCTTCTTGGAAAAGTAGACCTCTCTTATGTAAATGTTGGATACAGCTTTATTTAGACGTGACAGAAAAAGTCGTGATTTCATTCGACATGTGGCAGCTAATGTCTCTCACAGGCAGCAGCAGCGATGGATCTTAAAACTTATTTTGCTGTTAACGACTTAATTAATGACCTTTGTGAGCACGGCGGAAGCTCGGCACGCTGGATCCACTGATAAGAATTCACATCCGTTTCACCGTTTAACTTAATTAGGTGGCAAATTCAGGACGCCGGGTCCAACAGTGTGCAGGACGACAGGATGCTGAGGTGTTGTGTAATTCCCATTTGCTTGAGTTTCAAGCGTTTAGCTGATATGACATACAGAGAGGCTGTGGGAGTTTTTTTTTATTACTGATCTGACATAACTAGAATCTCCTCTAAGGATACAACTAAATGATTATTGTTTCTAATTCATGTGCTGATGATTTAATCGTCTAAAAATACGTCAGATAATATTGTGAAACTGTCAGTTCCCAGATCTTAAAGTTACTTGTTCAAGACACTCTGGCTGTTTCCTGGTTTAATTTAACCTGTTTCACTTTGTGCTTAAGCTGATAATCGATTAATGAATCTATTGCAGTGCTCCTAAAACAGCAGAACAAGACATTTAATGCATCTCTGTGCTGCTGGAGCCTTTATGTTAATCAGCAGTGTTACAGAAATCAGGCCACTTCCAACTTCTTCAGACTTTTATGTGAAACTTTATTCAGGCCTGACGTCAGTGTGTAAAAACTGCAGGCACAGTTCATGTCCTTCTTGACGTCACAGATGTTCGAGCCGTTTTGTGGTGAGAGGCACCATCTCCCCAAAAATATGTTGTTTTTTGTGTCATTTGGGAAATGGTTTATGTGAAGATGCATTATTTAGGATTCAGGGAATCCTCAGCAAGATAAAGCTTTCTTCTCCCTACACTAGCTGGGTGACAGAGTCCGCACCAACACATGTGCACTGCCAGCCAACCTCAGCTGCTGTTACGTAAGAGCCCCCCCCTCGTTTAAAGCTTTCATCCAGGGCACCATGGGGAGGCTTCTTTCTCCCTCCCCCTCTCCCGTCTTCCCCCTCCTGTTCTCTCCTCGCATGCAGCAACACACAGCTCGTCTTTATTTATTCATTCATCATCACATTTCAGCTTTTCTTTTAAAGCTCGTCAGCTCTGAAATAATGAGACCGACTCAGGTAAACCCGCTAACGCTAAACGCCTCAAACGTTTTCTCACCATCAGGCAAAAAAAAAAAAAAAAAACAGGAAGATTGAGTTTTACTGTAATAAATCGAAAAGGATGCGGTTTTGATGCCTGTGCACTTTTCTGATTACACAACAGGGCATGGCGGGCCCAGCGGTCATAACGCTGGAGGAAGACTTTAATGACTAAGCAGACTTTCCTTTCAAGGAAACAATAATGCAGTCATGACGATAATACTGGCAGCATCAGCATCAGTATTTTTCTTACCTATTCTCTTCTGGTCCGTGATGTCCAGCTCTGGTTCAGTGTAAGGCTTGAGCTCGTCCTCTTCAAATCCTGCGTTGATCCATCGATCCTTCATGATTTGCTGCAAAAGCAAAGTGAGACAATTGGAGCCCGATTTTTGATTTAAGCGTCACAAAAAAGCAATATTGATGTGTTGTCAGGTTTTGACGAGGAATCCCTGAACTAGTTTTGGAAAGAATTATGACTGTAGGTTAAAGCGGATATCTAAAACGTTTTCTGGACATTTTTCAGCCCTAATAACTCACAAACGATTTTGATATAAATCCCTTCATGTTGATACGAACTGAGCTGAACATTTTAAAGAAAAATCTACATATAAGTGCACTCTGGCGTGCAATTAAGAGACAGTGGAAGTGTCTTTGACATTCCTGCGCTGCATTTTCTGGTGACCTGGACAATTTATTAGTCTCGGTGTATCTCTAGAGACAAAAAAGGAACCCAAACAAGAAGTTGGCAGTCAGCTACAACAGGTTTTTACTTATAGTTCAGCAACTCTAGATGTACAAATTGTGTTGCGCTTTAATCAAACTCCCCAAAGTAACTGCGGTTACCATCTTTCTTCTACTGTATAATAACACAGTGACGGTGGGATGCAGTGGTTGAGGTCAAGAAGGTTTGTTTAACTAGATGTGAGCTACTGAAAAAGGAGGCACCACTCAGAGCTGTCCATCAGCTCCAGCTGCTGGCAAAACAGCGGACTACTCCTTTAACGTACCAATATTTTCAGAAAAATTGATAACAAATCATAGTATAAATCGCATTGATTGCACAGAGAACAGCCTCTTTAGACGTGCTTCCGTTGATTGTGCTTCCATATACGCAGCACGCACATTTATGGGTTTAATGAATGAACGAATGGATGGATGATCTTTATTTACAGTCCGTTTTTACAGCAGGGATCTCTGAGACGCACTACAAACACACACTAAGACAAGCAGTGTCATTAAAATGTCCATTAATGCTTTTGTATATCAATTATGCAAACTAACACCAGATGTCGTGGCACCGACTGGCTACTCAGTGATCACTCAGATACACAAGCCGACCAATCACAGCTCTTGTTTTATCCCCAGAGCTGATGTAGCTTTGACATCTTGTGTCGTGAGCAGCTACACAGACACATCCTCTTTAAATAACCCGGTTTATTAAATAAATACAAGAATAACTTTATTCTCACTCTGAGCATGAACGGAAAACTGGTGCACAGGAAGCTGCACATATTGCGTGTGCTGTCACCGTCCAGCCCAAATCATTATTCTGCCCTTTCACAGCGGTGATGTCCACACGGTACCGTGCGCTGCATCTCGTTTGCTCGCGCCTTTATTTCTAATTTGCAGCTGATCAATTGCTCTCCGGGGTTTCATCATAAGGGCCGTGCCAAACTAATTAGCACTGATCGTGGTCTGATGTAACCAGAGTTTATGCCATGATCCAGGCCAATCATGTGGCATCTGAGGCCGACACATGTGACCTCCCGAGAGTCAGGCCAACACGATTTAGTTTAATTCACTTATACTCAGAATACAACAAGATGCAATAAAGCGATTTCCTTCTCCATCTCTTTGATTAAATGGCCCATTTGAAAACACAAGACTGCCTTTGAACCTGATCTAGTTTGGAAGCTGCGTGCCAAAAATACTCTTGAAAAGAAATTCTGTTTAATATGTTAATGATGTACTGCTGGGTGTCAGGAAGGGCGGCACGATTACGGCTAAAAGATGATTATTAACAGGTTTGTATAGTGAGACGGCGTGATCGTCACTCTGATTGAACTGTGGAACAATTCTCTCCGTCATTTCTGCCTCTTACATCAAACACGACTATTTTAATCTCAGCAGATGCTCCAAGTGGAATGAAAACGTCTAAATATTTCTGGTATTATTGCAGGATTATGAATTGTGGAAAATTAAATAATGGTTAATGCAGCTCACAATGTTTAACTTGCATCTGCCAGGACATTTTGACACACTGTGACCTTTGATGGAAGCAGAAATTCTGCTTTTCTGAGTTAACTTTACCTTCAGGATGGAAATACTGTGCATTTACTTAGATTTTGGTGCATTAGTTTATGTTTTAATACTACAGCAATACAGAATTTCAGTTAAACAATACACATTTTGATAAATTAAAATGCTGCTGACATCAGTAGTAATTTACCTTTTGATACTAGAGTATATTTGTATAAGGAAAGTGAAAGAATTTACTTGCTTTTACTCAAGTAAATGACCTGAATACCTCTTTAACTATTGGTTATATTGCAGAGACCTCTACATCTTTGTTAAAACCGGGAATAAAAACATCTCAAATGTGATTTTTGCATGAAGACAAAAATCCTTTATTGCCCATTCCAGTAACTTGAGATGAGTTTAAATGTGCTCATGAATAAACCCCCTTTAAATGACGTTTATCCCTCAATCTAAAAAGTACTTTCTTATGTTACCAAAGGCTTAGGCTCCACTAAACCGGTTCTGCGTGCTGCCCTGAACACTGAGAGGGACGCTCGACACTCAGATGAAGGCAGAAGAGGTGAACAAGGAAGACTTTGGTACAAACAGGGATGACGATGCATTATTCATGGTTACAACATCAGAAAAAAGAGGGAGAGTGTGTGGGCCGGGCGCACACAGAAAACAGGACACTGTGGGTGTCAGAGAAGATGATGCAGGCGGGGTGAGGTGGTGGTGGTGGTGGGGGGGATGCAGAAACCGAGCGGAGGGGAGAAGGGGGGTTGCTGGAGAGGTGGAGGATAGATGCATTCTTCGATGGTGCAGACGTGCCGGAGGGGGGCGTGTGTTAAGAATTGAGAGGTATATTTACATTTTCTGCGTCCTCCCTCACCTCGAGAGTACCCCGCTTGGCCGGGTTGAGCACCAGGAAGCGCTTGAGGAGGTTCTCGCAGTCTGTGGACATGTAGAAGGGGATGCGGTACTTCCCTCTGAGCACACGCTCCCGCAGCTCCTGCAGAGAGCAGGACGGCAACAAGGAAGTTTTGAGCAAAAAAACAATTCAGCATGCGTCACACTTTGTGTTACTGTGCACTTGATACAATCCACATATGGATGTCAGTTTTATGTGGGAAGAAATGTGAAGCCCTGATGCAGACAGTAGGTTTTAATACCTGGTTAATGCCCACATTTGGTCATGTCTAAGAACCCAGAGCGGTACAAAGAAGGATAAACTGGCAGAAGCAGCTTAAAGTGACTCCATTTCAAAGCTAAATACTAAACATAATGAAATTTTAACCGGCTGCAGATTTAATCTCTTAGCAATTCACCTGCTGAAGACTGTGTTTGTGCTTCTAAACAAAAGGAATCTTTAAAAACATAAATATAGAGTCACATAACATCTATTGTACGTTACATCTTCAAAATTCAGTGTTGAACAGAAACATCTGGTTGTTGCATTATTATCGATTTCAAAGAAGATAATGACTATACGAATATTCTCGGTCACGTTCCCTTCACAAACCTTGGGAGAAAAATCTAAGGTAAAATGTTTGCCAAACACCAAAGCAACGTTTGAGTCATTTCCACCAAACAGTGTCCGAGTTAACGTACGTTACGAGCTGGATTTAAACGTTGGTTCTGACTCTGCCAAACATTTTGTCTCTCTGGCAGATAGTAGACATGTCTGATGTTCCAAAAAACACCTTTAAAAATAAAAACCTGCAGCTGGATAACATGTTAACAGGCAACATTAGGATGGTCTGCACAGGGAACACGACATGAGCCGAGGTCACAAATGGGGCTAAAGTAGCAGTCCAGGTATTTTTCCACATCCACACCATCCTACCTTGAGGTTCTGTCCATCGAAGGGCAGCGAGCCGCTGACCAGCGTGTACAGTATGACCCCCAGACTCCACACGTCCACCTCCGGCCCGTCGTACTTCTTCCCCTGGAAAAGCTCCGGCGCTGCGTACGGCGGAGAGCCGCAGAACGTGTCCAGCTTGTTGCCCATCGTGAACTCGTTGCTGAAGCCAAAGTCTGCGATCTTGATGTTCATGTCGGCATCGAGGAGCAGGTTCTCCGCCTGAGCGCAGACAGATGGAGGTCAGGGGTTATGATCCTTTTTGCCTACAGTACATCTCATCCAGTTACGACGCTGTGTGTGTGAGCTCATTCAGCCCTTTTTAAACATTCAAAGCTGCTTTTAAAGCATTATTAATTCAGTCTCACCGTCAGTGTTGGGATTTAAACTGAAGATTAGCAGAATTAGGAGTGAATCTGACCAGAGGAATTAGTGAGGGAGGTTATTAATGAAGACTATTAAGATATTTTAAGAAGAAATGTGTTTTAATGTGGTTTAAATTAAATAAACACCAACTTAAATTACCATTGTGATAATTTACACTAATACAAAACTATATATTTTAAACTAAAAGGCTACTAATTACTGATTTTTTGTTTTCATAATATAGCTTTGGATGGATTTCATAAACGAGATATATGATATTAATTAGTAGCTTTAGAGGCACTAGCGGGTGTATTTTTGGACCTTTAGACAGACAAGCTGTTCTCTGGTTTCCAGTCTTTATGCTAAGCTAAGCGAAAAGGGCTGCTGAATATAGCTTCAAATTTATTTCACAGATGTGAGCGTGGTTTCAATTCTCTCATCCAACATTCAATTGTTCAAGATGTAAAATACCAGAAAACAGTGAAAATTGACTGTTTTTTTCAAACAAATGATTCAAACAGATACTTTTTTCTGTATCTGTACTAATTGATGATCATTTCTGATTTAATTTGCATCTTTCCATTCTCATAGAGTGATTTGTTCGACACAGTCCGATCTAATAAAAGAGGATTTTAACTCAAACATCTGGCCGGCGCTCCCATGCAGCTGAAGGCTAAAGACTAATTAGGAGGCTGAAAACGAAGAGAGCAAAGTAATCTCCCAGCGAGCGGAAGGACTGAGAGGCGTTCGGCTGCATCAGGGCTTAACGACAATCATCGCAAACATGGCTGACCATCATCAATAGCAAAAAAGAAACATTTTGTGTCCCAGCAGGAGACGCTGCTGAAGCCCGGAGACTCACAAATGAAGAACAAAGTGGCTACAAGCCGTTCTTCAGATGCCTCGCCACAATCACACCTGTGACACACACACACACACACCTGCCCTCCTTCTCTCACACACACACACACACACATGCATCCACTGCATACATGGAGCAGGAAGCCAGAAGCCCCTGCTCTCATGCCTCCCTCCTCATCATCATTCACGGAGCTCTTCAGAGGAAACGGTTTCGACATACGCTGGCTCCTCAGGACTCCCACAGACGTTAAAAATACAGAAGCATCAATATTTATATTCAGGGACGTGAAGCCCATCACGGCTGCAAGATGGAGGCGGCCCATTTACACTACACACGGGTGATGTGGTGCAGAACATGTGAGCGGTTTGGAGGGCCGCCTACTTGTGCGTTTACAGACACAGACAGCCAGCCCCCCCCCCCTCCACCCTCCACCGAATGTGGTGTAATGATAGGTTTTAAAAAAGGTGGTTATACAGCTAAGGGGGAAAGTCAGAGAAGGGCGAAACGGAGCCTCGTTAGCAGCACGGGCGGTGTTTTGTAATCAGATGTGCCGTGTTGGAGTCGTCAGGAATACAGGAGTTAAGAGGAGAGTCATGAAGCACGTAGCACTGACGTCAGCTCCCTACTTTGACCTTTTTATCCAATATGAGTCAGAGGTAATTAGCCTGAAAGGTGAAGACGTTTTGCTAATTTAAACCCCTCACAGGGGCGCCGCTGACGAACATGAGCACTAATAAAATGTGTGTTCATTTTAGTTCTACTCTGTAAATTACTACCATAAATAATTATAAAGTTTTCTGCAGCTGGAATGAGATTTAAAATATGCAGAACATCTGACATCATGCTCACAGATATCGTCAATAAGTGATGTTTAACCCTTTGAACTCTAACCTAAATGGTCTGTCTGTGTCTATGTTGGTATGTTCAAATGCTTCTTATCCCTAAAATCTAGTGACGTGAATCAATAAACCATAATAACTGATCAAATTTGACAAAAGACACAAAACATTTTGATCCTAAACACTTCTGAATGTGGAAACATTCATTAAAAAAATATTTCTCAACACTCCAGAAGTTATTTGAACTCCATGTTTTAGTTTTTCTTACCAAATCTTACCAAAATGTGTATGTATAATATCAAAGTATTCATAAATAAAGTTTTTAACTAATAAGCCAGTACTGTTTGGACTATAAACGAAGATTTGTCGTTTTAATTTTCCAACCTTCACCTTGGTTGCTCATTGCCTACATTTCCCAGAAGGCCTTAGTTCCTGAGAACGCAGTGCTTTGACAGCAGCTGCACACTTTGACTGACTTTAAAAAAAAAAAAACACCCCATCACGCGGCTGCATTGCATGCTGGTCGACTGAAGCTACGCTAGCTTCTGTCCGTGCAGCTACCAACCAAGCGTGGCTTCTCTGGACTCACCTTGAGGTCTCTGTGAACAATGTGCTTCTGGTGGCAGTACTGCACCGCCGATACGATCTGCAAGAGGGAAGAGACGAGCAGAGTTTAGTCAAACGTCTGGCGTTCTGCTCTCAGGCTGTGATAAAGGATGTGGTGGTGCAGGAGGAGGAGGAGGAGGAGGAGATGTGGTCGACACTGGCAGGAAAGATAAAACATAACGCAGGTGTGGCTGAACACACCAGGAGGGTGAGACAGAGCAGTAACACTAGTGTACACAAAGGCTATGATGGAGGGATTAGGGCACACAGGGTTCCTACATTTAGAAATTTACCGTTTTTAGATCCAACTTTAGTTTTGTTTCTCCTTAAAAACACCAACATGACTGTTCTGCTCTGCTCTGTGCAGAAACCATGTTTACTGTTATTGCATCCACATTTGTTTTGCTCCATTTCTCATTTTTGGCCATATTCTTTCTAAAATACCATTTAAGGTTATAGAGAATGATTAAAAAATTGTTTTCAGGCTTCAAGGTTCAGTTACATTAGCCTCACTAAAGGACATGGCTTGATGTGCCTTGATTCTACTATGAGTAATAAATAAATATCAAGCAAAGTGATGACAAATTGTAAAAAGCCTGTGGGAGCAATGATGCAGTTTATAGTCTAGTACTGTAATATTGTAGTTGCATTTGTGAGGAGTCATTTTGGCGTCTCTAGAAGGTCTAAACTTCCTTTTAACACATTAAACTCATCACCATTTGGCCACTTTCTTATGCCAAACAACACTGGATGACTTTGGGCTGTGTGTGGCAGTCATTGATGAGGACGTAGGCAGGTTTGGACATTTCTCATCAGTCTTTGCACAGGACAGACGCTGCCGTCCCAGAAGCAGGACAGAGGACGACGACCTGTCTGAGGCAGAGCCGGGAGCAGAGGTGTGAAACCGGAACACTGCAGGGGGAGAAAGCTGGGTACCTGTCTAAATTTAGCCCTGGCCTCTTTTTCCTTCATTCTTCCATGTGCAACCAGGTAGTCAAAGACCTCTCCTGCAAAAGAGAGACACAGAGAGAAAGAGAGAGAGAGAGAGAGAATTAGGGAGCGACAAACCGAGTGTAAAAGATTGAGGGAGATACAAAAGGAGCAATGAATGAGAAGTCAGAGAACAAGACAGATGGAAAGAAGGTAGAAAGTGAGTCACAACTAGTAAAAATAAGCAGATAAAAATAACTTGAGGCTGAACTTTTCTACACAGCTGGCCTGCACCGTTACCCATGTGCATGGTTCCAGGGTGTTTCTTGACCATATTGAGACGAGCGCGGCGGCGTTGCTCCTCCTGGAGGCACAAAGCTGCTGCCGAGCTCGGCTCCAGCAGCGGACCCTTCGCTCGGCCCACACTTCTGCACACTTCCAGCCAAAACGTGACAACGCTCGCTCGTGTGCTAATTGAGCTCGAGTGGCTGGCGTGTGCGCATATGTGCATCCATACCGAGATAAAAAAAGTAACTAAACAACATAACAAGCAACAAAAAAACGCCCCCTCTACTTTTCCTGAATCCTCAGAACCCTGCTACTCTGTCAGCGCTGACCCGCAGAGGCGGTCAGAGTGTACGTTTCTGTACTTCAGAGCTCTAGAGAAGCAACAATTCATCGACGCTCTCTGACTCAACTGCTAAAGACAGAGTGTGCCAGAGCTAAAGGGCACAACGTGTGCCGTACATGGGGATGAGATTAGGGAACAAAACTGGAATGCAGCAAGGATACTGTAAGCTTGGGAAATGAGAGGATGGTGTGCCGTTAAAAAGACATATGTTCTGAGGATTCTGTACAAATGTGGAACAGGAGGTTAACATTACGCCTGAGAAATTCAGTAATGTCGAGGCATTCCTCAGATTATCTGTTTGAATGCAATTGACCCTCATCCAGTGTCAGATCCTGCCAACACGGCTCCTGATACATTGCAACTAAAAGTTTATTCTGGCAAAGAAAAGTCTCCAGTAAAATTAACTCAACTCATGTAAATTCAAAGTTAGAGCTAATTATGTATTATAGCTTCCAGCCACCAGCAGCAGAACTGAGCAGTGATTTTTTATATGTTGTTTTATACGTTTTTGTAGGGACTTTATTGGAAGAAGGCTTTCTCTGTCAGAATAATACACTTTTGCTGTTATTTTACTTGTTTCATAGGTTGGCAAGAACACTTCCCACCATCTGGGGAGTTTGTATTTTCATTATTCTTTACACAGTAAATTTCATGACTTCATCCGAGACTGAAATGTAGAAGTTCCTGGAGAGAGCCGTGCAGTCCTGGGGCTGTGCTGCAGACAGAGCTGAGGGGTCTCCTTAAGATTCTGCTTGAATTCCAAGAAAATCAATATCAAACTTGGAGAAATATTAGATTTACTTCATTATGATCTAATGCAATTGGCCTACGATCAGAGTTCCCATCTCGGTGGTAATGTGATTTGCTCCTCGGCGAGCGGGTCTTCACAATTTTTCGGCTCGGCTCGGCGGTCTGAACGCAACCTTTCCGAGAAATCAATGACAAGATGTGACTCTTCGGTGCCGTGCAAGTGTGCCGCTGCATTCAATGAGGAATGAAATGGCACTTTCCCTACAAGAAATCTCCAGAAGTAGAGGACATGTTCGTATCTGGGTGATGCTGAACACATTAACTTAATAAAAATATGGATGTTGACAAAGCGGACGTCGACTCTTCGGTTTGATTTGAGAGGTTTTTCCTGCTCTGACATGCGTCTCCTTTTAGGGAGTAGTTTTCCTGTAAGAACTATGTAATTTCACAGTAATTACAGGTAAAACTGGGACAGTAGTTACATTTCCACGTGAATGCAGTGCACATTTTTCCGAAATTTTAACAAAATTGGCTTAAGTAACTGTGCATTCATTCATGCTTCCATTCACTAATGTTATGTCAGTATTGGGGAACTGAGATAAACAACTGGTCGCGCTCTTTTTACAGTCAAGAGCCTTTAAATGATTGAGGAAGAAATCAATGACAAACGAAAGGAAACCACCCCAATCGGTAGAAAGCGTGATGGGAAAATGACATTTAGAGGTCACAGTTTCCTCGTTGCCGTCGACTGGTCTGATGCTTTCGTCTCTTCGGTGGACGTTTTAGTCACATGCTTCACGTACGTCACACACTTACTGTTCAGCTGACACAGATCTAAATAATTCATTCCAATTTATTGATAAATTAGGAGCAAATTAAATCAACTGCAGTCAATGTTCTAGAAAATAATTGGGGAAATAACTTACTTCATGTCTATATTCTCTGGAAGCTGCATAAAGTAATCCAACACGGCTCAGCTGCTCGCAAATCTGATTTACTGTAAATGCAGCTTGGATTTACTCAGATTCGTGTTGTTCTACATTTGTCGTTTCAGGTAGAATAAAAGTCTGTAGGCTACATGCTGCTCCCAATGTATTTGAATTATTAATGCACACATTTATTACTTTTGGTGTTAATAAATCATACTGGGGACATTGGGAGCAGCACACGGTGTGCAGATTTCTACCGACTACATCTGGTCTTCTGTTCTGTAATGGTTTCTACAATTGTTTTATGTTTAGAGCCAAATTTATTGGGGTTATGTAACCATTAAAAAAAAACAACAACTCAAAAATGCATTTTCATTCAACTAAAAGAGGCTGCATTTCTCACTCAGATAGGTTTGGCGTGTTGGAGGTAGAATGCTTTCCAGTTTACATGAACAAAATGTTTATTGTGTTTCTGTCTCACCTCCGCTGGCGTACTCCATCACCAGGTACAGCGTCCTCTCCGTCTCAATCACTTCAAAAAGCTTGACTAAAGAGGAGGGAGGGAGGGAGAGAGAGAGAGAGAGGGGGGAAGAGAGAGAGAGAGAGAGGGGAAACGATAAATTCAATTACGTCTAAAGATGGTAGAGATTCAGACAGAGACGGTAATGAATTCATGGACACAAACGCCAAAAACGTCTCCAAACAGACGCTTTGTGGAGGAAAAGTTAAGTCACGTGGATCTGTGTGTGTGTGTGTGTGTGTGTGTGTGTGTCGTGACCATGTAAGCACAGCATCGAGCCGAGCTTAGCAGCACTCAATATTTACTGTTCAGTTCAGAAGCCTTTTTTACTGCAGTGTGTTCAGCTCAAAGATATAAAAGACTGTGTGATGAGCGGCTGCACTGCTAAATATAGACAAGGTGGGATGGAAGACAATGAGGGAGAGAGATGGAGATGGAGAGCGTACGGCCTGATGAGCGCTTACTATCACCTTGGTAATTATAATCACATTTCTGCAGAGGAAATCATGCAGCGCCGGGGAAAGGAAATTAAAAGTCATTAGCGGGGAATCCCATCTCCAAAATCAAACGCACCATGGCAGGTCATCTGGTGTGTGTTTTTTTTGTGCACATACTGTACAAGTCAGAGAGTCGGTCCGTATGAAAGCCACTGAGGCCGAATTGATTAGTCAATTAATAGAAAAATAACACAACTATCTGGATATTCAATTAACTGTTGAGATCATTTTATAATTTTTTAAAGTCTTTTATGTGTTTTATAATAAAGTTTCTCAAATGTCTGGATTTGCTGCGATTTTTGGGTTTTCAAATTTGCAACTTCAACCACATTATATTATATTTATTTGATTTAAGCACGTATTAATCGAGTATTTATTGCTCATTTGTTCTCCCACACAGATCTCTCTTATTGGACTCCTGTTAAGATTAGAGAAGGTGGAACTTTATCTTGAAGCTAACTGATGTGCTGCAGTTATAGTACAAACCAGCAGGAGTGCAAACATTAGGCAGAAGTATAAAATATCAGTTAACAGTTAACGAAATGTATCCGGTGACAATAGAAAAACATTTGTCGCTCTATTATGATTATTATTCCATCGGGATGCAGATCACAATCTTTGCTGCACTACTTTTTTCAGCATTTGGTCGACGTTGTGTCCTTGAAATTAGCATGAAGGCAACACAAGCAAAAAATATCCTGTATCGTGATATGTGCCGTTATCTCAATATGAAATGTCCCACATGTATATCGCACACGATGAAATATGCTTGTATTCTTACTAATATTCATGTTCTCGTCTGTCATCTGATATTAACTTCTTCTTGACATGGTCTTGTGCCTTAGGTAATTGTGATGGCTATTTCCTCACATTTTAGGCACCAAACATTTGTTGAGGACATCACGAAAATAACCGTCACACTAATTGATAATGAAAGTAATCGTTAGTCGTGACCTGACGCGACACCTGATCATTGCCACAACATTGTGTCTCATGTCTTTGCTGTTGTCCCGCTCGTGTTCAACCCTCCAACCGCTGAGGGTTTTTAATGATTCTGGCTTCTTGTTGCTGCACTGGTTTGGTGTCAGTGTGTATTTCCTCTCCAGGCAGAGTGCCCTCTTCTTTATTGATCAAAAACGGTTTCATTTTCTGATCCCAAAACAAAGTGGAAAGAGTGACCCTCCAGTTTTAGTCTCAGTCACGTAGGCTTGCAGAGCGCAGTAGCCATCCAGTTAACGAGATAATAAAATGTCGCAGGAGATTTGCCAAACATTATTTCAACTTTACAGCCCGTCGTAAAAACCTAAACAACAGTTTTGGGCAAAGGCCGTAGAGTTTGACACTTCAGATGGCTGCTATATTTATAGAAACTCCTACATTTTTCCAGCATTGTTTGATTTGAAAGAACACAGCTTTCACTCACTAATCTCCTGTTGACGTCTGTCTGAGCCAAAACACAATAAAAAAGGAGCTAAAAAGCTTAAGAAGGAGCGTATAAATTAAAACAAGCTGATGAACTGCAGGCCGGCAGCTTGCTGACTAGCTCATGTGACTGTCCGACAGCAGAAAGGTCAGAGGCCCTACATGTCAAGCACTCTGTTTGTGCCATAATACTGTGTTTGCCACTTACCTATATTGGGATGATTAAGGATCTTCATTATTCTAACTTCTCTGAAGAGCTGAAACGAAAGAGAGAAGTGAAACGCTCATTAGTTGGCGGTGTGGGTTTCAAGATTCAATATGTTATCAGCATTTCAACGCAGTTAATGGGAAGTTATTGGCTTTCATATAACGTCACAATGGGACATACAGTCACAGCACTGATATACAAGAAGATGTGAAGAGCATGAAATTAAAGAGCTGTGACACAAAAGCTGGTTAACTGGTTCTTCGTCTCGTCTTCAAGACAAGATAAACCCAAAGGAAAAGGAGGGAATGACACCATTAAACAAATACTTGCTGAAGTAATTGTACGACATGACAAAGTAAACAGAGTTAGATTAGTTCAACGGCCCTGAGCATAAAGTTTCTGATCATTCATTTAATGTATTCAACCCTGTATTTAAATCAGTAAAATCCCAGTGAGATTCATTCACAGACTTGATTACATAGCAACAGTTAGAGGTGCTCCGATCAATCGGCCATCGATTATTATTGAATGATATTTGTTCCAAGTAGTTTGATGGGTGGCCAATCAGATGACGGGAAACAGGCCTGGTTTGACTGACAAGGCCGCACGCAATTAAGTGGTCGAGCCTGGCAACAAGGAGGCGTGGCCTTGGAGGCTAACGCTAACAGAGCTAGCATCTTCAGTCCAGTCCGGTAAAAAAAAAAAAAAAAAACGGAGGATTTAACCGGAGAGTTTTTCCTGCCTTGCGTCTTGATATTTGTGCCCTGATCACATTACTGAAAACCATCAACACTGCTGTTATTCTTGGACAGTTCATAACAGGAGATCATGTGTTCAGAAAGTCAAACACTGGGTCTTGTGTTGTGCCAACATCAACACATTTGTCAAGGAAATGTGATCGTTTTGTCACCGCCGGCAGATCGTCACGACAACGGGATTCCCTGCAGCTCAGCGTCGGTTCAAACCGGCCGGAGAGACGCCTGGACAACAGCCGAGGAGAGTTTAATCTGAATTAAGTTAAACATGCACCATCCCTCTGCACTAATAACACGGCGCTCTGTCAACACACGCTCCCTTCATCAGCATTCACAGGGACCAGACGAGCAGATTTGTAACGGCCAAAAGTGCTTTTCAGTTTTCCACTGTAGGAGGCACGAAGAGGACTGAGTGCTATGTATTATTGATCCACTGTTAACTACACCTCGCTCTCTTCCTCCCCATAAAAACATAAAAAGGCATCAATCATTCATGAGGCGGGAGTAGCCTCAGTTAGCTTACCGACGGCAGCTCGTAAGACCGTGCAGCCACAGAAATACCTTCCACATACAGACGTTCATATAAATCCACAGGGTTCAGATGAGCAGAAGCCAAGTTTAACTTATCACAGCTCAAACTGCTGTCCTGACATAAATCCTCTTCATCTTAAAAAGGAGAAAGCACCGACAGCTTGACATTTTTACTTGCCTCCAACATTGACTACACCAAATTCTTCCAGCTGCACTACGTACGATCTGTTTAATAGCTTTACTTTTAACATCTCAGTCTGATAATTAACTGTTTATCCCTCTACGGCCCAACTCATATTTTTGAGGGCATGATTTAAGCAGGTTAAAATAAAGTTATCAGAGCTCAGAATTTAATCATTTAGTAATCATTTGAAACTGAAGGACAATGAGGCAAAAAACTTCTTGTAATTTTAAAGCTCCAACCACAACTGCTCGACAAGTTTTACATGCTTACAAGATTAATTATTAATTTCAGCAGCACAGCGTAAGATCTTTTTATAGCTTCATTTTTGACAGACTGTACAGCTGGAACATCTTTTTGACAGTGAATCCTTGTTTTATTTGGGCTTTTTGCTCATTTATGCTTCTGATTACCAATTTATCATTTGATTACTTTTGTGACTGAGTAAAATAATCTGTTTTTGGTCTATAAAAAAGTCAAAAATCCTTCGTCAGAGCTCAAAATGACATCTTTTTTGCAGGTGTAGCGAACACACCTTGTTGGGATAATACATTGTTCGCTATTTGTGAGTTTCTCTTTTATCTCTGAGCTTTTCTCTCAGTGGGAAGAGAAATCAACGACTGCAGTGAAGCAAAATTCGCCGACAGATTCGAACTCGCGGCGCCTCAAACCCGCAGATCCACCAGGACGCCCCGATAACGCCTTCTGTCCTGAACCCCGGACGGCCAGTGTCTGCCTGAGAGGCAAACAGATGGTGACAAACAGCGGGTGATGTTTTCTCGTTCAGTATGAGGCCGCACGCAGCGCTGCTTTAACACACACGGTTACACAACACTGCAAAAAATGTGCAGAGATACGTGCTGTCGTTCCACGTCTGTGTCATGTGTCACACTGACCCCTCTGCACTGTCCGTCTGTCCTCTGTTGTGCTGAGGTCTTATGTCATCTTTACATAAAAACATTATTTACACACTCTCTCTGACCAGGAGTTGTCGTCTGCCTCTTTGAGAATTCAACTCATTGAATACTTCCCCTGTGAGGCGCATTTTGAAGAGTGCGTGTTGCAGTCAGATGACGACCACCAGACCACCGGGGCCTACGGGGGTCGTTGGGCTAGCACAGTTAGCACAGTTAGCACAGCTAGCACAGTGAGAGGTGTTCAGCAGAGTGAGAAGTTAGCAAGGCTGCAAACTTTCACGCATGGACTGCACTCCTCACGCCACTCGTCCATATTGCCGCACAGAAAACTTTTTTATTAACTGATAACATCGCGGTCTAATCATCTATAACGGCTGTAAAGGCTCTAATGTTTCAGTAAAATCACATTTTCACATTAAAAGGATGTCGGGGGATAAGGTTAAGTCTGTCAGTCCAGACTTTAAACAGTAAAGGGTTGGTGTTGGTGTTGGTGCAAAATCTGATCCAGTTTGAGCAGAGACACAAAAAGAGAATCTTCTTACATCTTCTTCCAAATACTTGCTCATAAATATATCACAATAAAACGCTGGCATGAAAAGTGTTTTTAATTAAAATACCATTGACTGACTGAGCGAGCAGCTAATTAAAATGCAACTGGGGGAACTGAACAGTTACATAAGTGCAGTGGAGCAAAAAAAGTCTTCAACTTTAACTAACTCAACATTACGTAGTTCAGTTTAAACCTGGGGATCAAAATGTCTCTTATTTGAGAATAAAATGACATTAAATGTGTTTTAAGAATTTCAAATAGACAAATACAAGCTCCAACAGTGTTTTGTAACTGAATATTTATCTATCTATTTGATATACGGCCCATCTCTGCAGTCTGAGTAACAAATCAACGAGTCTGAGGGTTTAAAACATTTAAAAAACACACTGCTTGTTACTTTTATAACATTATGAGAAAGTTATGATGGAAGCAGCCATTTTGTCTTTCGGCGCAAAACAACTTCAAAGTCACCAGGATAAATACAGCGTTCACGTTACAAAGTAATCTAGCAGGAATGTGCGCTTGCCTTAAAGGAGGGACTTTATTGCTGCAGCCCCCTGCGTAGGAAGTGGTTTTATTCAAATGAATGAGGGGCTGCGTCTCTCATTTCCTGTCTCTACTGTCCACTATCAAAATAAAAGGCCAAACTGCCCACAAAAATGCAAGATGTTCTAACATTGTCTGGGAAATGTGGTTAAATCAAGACAACAAGGCGGAAATACTACTATACTAGTATATTACTACATACTGCCGCTGAATTAGATCTGTTGCTGGAACAATTAGTCGATGAGTTGAATTAGATAGACAGCCAATGACTCAATGACAGTTTTGATAATAAATGTGTTCTTTTACAACACTTCAGATGTAAAAACGCTGAGCTGTTGGACAGAATACTGAAACCAATCGCTCCCCTGCTCGATGGCCAATCGGCGACTGGTGAGCGTCAATGTTTACTGTGGTTTAACTATTTATTTTCTTGTACTTTTATTATCTTTTACATGCAATTTAATGCTTCCGAGGCTCGTTTTTATTGTGTTTTATGTCCCTGTGAAGCACTTTGAACTGCCTTGTATCTGAACTGCAGATCTCTCTGCGCTCCATCCAACCTCCCTGCCATGCATTCCTGATAATGTCAGCATGTCACACTTATCTGTATTTATTTGCATTCCTTTTTGGTCCAATATTTCCAGCTAATTATCATTAAGTGCAATTCAATCCACCGAGAAATTGTTGATTAGCATTTAGTTTGTATGTAACATCTGACTTCTGGTGGACAATAAAGCTACAAAATCTGAAAAATCGTCAGTCGACAAATTTCAGCTCAACTTTTTTTCTCCAAATTAAGGATTTGCTTGCTTTTCTTTTCAGTTTGTGTCTCTGGATATTGAGATCTGTAGGTTTATTTCCCCACAGGTGATCTGACAAAATGAGCAAAGCGAAGACATTACCAGGGTGATGAGACATTTAGAGAGATAATAAATATATTCCTTTTCTCTACTTCTTCCAATTTTCCACTACAAACATTTCTGTTTGGAAAAACCAAGATTAAACAGTTGTAAAGATAATAAGCATCACTTCAAAATGGTGATATAAACACAGAGATGCTGCAGCAGGCGTCCGCTGTGGGAGGAACCGAGATAATAAATCTCATTGATGATTCGACTGAAGGGTTAATTATGAACTCAAGTCACTGGGGCCTTCAGGATGGAGTCGACCGGTTTGGAAGCCATGTTAACAAACTGAGCCAGGACGAGTCTGGCTGCTGACAAGGAGGAGGGGGAGGAGGAGGAGGGGAAGAAGAAGACGATGACGAGCTCTGGAGTGAGCCTGAGGTCTCTTCACTGTCATTACTCTCTGCCTGTGATCGCGCTCTGCCCATCATTATACTGAAAATACTCTCCTGAGCTCTCACAAAGTGCAGAGGAATAAATCTGAGCTGGTTTTCTGTGCGACAGTGGAAACAGTGCTGCTCAGGAAGGGGGAACTTCATCTTTTCCTCATTACTAGAGAGGGGGAAACATGTTTAGAGTAGTTCGGTTGTCAGAGCGAGACAAGCGTACCACTTTCTTTAAAACTCAGTGACTTTGTAAAGTTTTTGACACACTCTGTACTGTCCTACATAGCAGACACAAGCCTTTTGACACCTGGGGAGGCTGGAAAACAAACCAAAGAGTATATGAGAATACTTTGTCGGGTACGTTATGCAGTAAATAGAATTAGTGGAAAAACACGAGAGATGAACAGAGATGATTCACCACATAATACGACCATGAGGTCGCAGACGTAAACCTGCTGGAGATCCAGTCATACCACCGCAATGATGCACAGCTGTCCCCGATTACACAATCCGCCTTGTGATCAATACAAGCCACCTTCAGGCCATATGACACACGGTTTGAGGGTGAAATCACACCTACAGTCGGCCTGCTGGAGCCCAAACCTTAGTGGGGAAACCTCCTCCTGCTGTGTTTTCCTGTTAAAGATGCCTTAATTACAACTGATCTTGTGAAACAAAACTTCCTGTGGGCTCGTTGTTAGATCATCTCCCGCCTGTTTTTGGTAAACTTCCCACCGGGTCGGAGACTCTGAGTTGAGTCACAACATCATCAGTAGGGACAATGGATGCCTGTGCACTTCTTACTGTAACTGACCCGCCTGCTTGTTTATTTCAGTTCCCATCAGGACTAAAAGATCAACCTGAGGGAATAAACGCTGGTTGGAGTAACTGCTCCAGTCACACCAAAGTTTAGGACATTTAACAGAGAAAGGGTTTGTCTCTTTTAAAGTCAATTCAAGTCATTACTCAAACTGTATTCAGGTTCAATTATTGCCTTATTCATTAAAATTAGAGGCTTACAGAGAGCAAATATTTGTTTTTTCACACGATAAATGCTGTTATTTTTGAATAAAAAGTTAAGAAATGCTCTTCTTCCTGTTAGATTAATGATTTTGGTGACTCCAGGTTGAAAAGTTGTGCTAGAAACGATGTCTAGTAACGGCTAATGAAAGGCAAAGCGTCAGCACCGAGAGCAGAGGTCGTCCCAGGCTCCAAGCATGTGGCAGACGTTGTTTAGATTTAATCAAAACCTCCAAGAGTCACACTCCCTCCCTGACCTTTGACCCAGACGCCAACAAGACCCTCAGCAGGTCGAATCAGGACAGAGAGGTGAATAAGAGGATGAAGAGGAGAGAGGAAGCGGGGAGCAGCTTGCCAGGAGCCGTTGACAGATGTGAATGTCGACTCAGCTCCTCCGAACTATTAAGAACAGAGGCTGAAAATAAACACTTAGGCTTCAGAGACGATATCCCCCGCTATCAGCCTCTCGCCAATTCTTCCAGTTACATAAGGGGTCAGGACACAGGGGTGCCGGCTCTGAGGCAGGTTGGCTGTTACAGCAGCACCAGCTCAGAAAGAAAGACGAGAGCAGAGGAAAATAAACACGAGATCCAGCCCTTCAAAACTCATCCTGAGCCTGAACACATCCCATTCAGTCAACTCTTTCAAACCGACAGTGAGTTAGTCCGTCTCTCAGTACTTCCCCTGCCTGGCTGTGGCCCATTAGTTCCTCCTGAAGACGCACAGCTTTAAAAAAAACAGGTCACAAATGCATAGCGTCACTTTTAAGGCTCAGTAATTTGGGACACTGAAGTTTTAAATGTTACACAAACGGGACTAAGTGGAGCATTTGTTGGGAACTCTTTCCAGCAGATTAATACAAATTTGTTGCTCTGCATTTTGATAGTTTTTGGGGGATTGCAGGAAGTTGAGGAAATCCTAACATGGATCAGATTTGTGGCCTGTTATGAAGGAGTAATTAGACATTGAACAATATGCTTATCCACCAAGAGTTAATACTGTTCTCTGACAGTTCAGCATGAAGCTACAGACAGCAGCCAGTTAGCTTAGCTTACTAGAACTAACACCTTACATCTCATTTGTTTAATCCGTCAAAAACCAAAGAGTAAAAACAAAACGTTGTGGTTTATGTCAGGTTATGTGCAGCACTGCTCCTCACACAGGCCCACTGACTTCCTGTCACCGTGGACAGAACCAGACTAGTCGTGTTCTCCGTTTACACTCTTTATGCTAAGCTAAGCTGCTAAGGTGCTTTTTTTCTGTGGTGTATAGGAAGAAAAACCAGATACATTCAGGGTTTTACTCATGCATCATATTTTACATGGTCTAACAAAACAAAATCCCCTCTGACTTCTAGCACACTTGGTTCAGCCCTGTGCTGCCACCCCTCTAGAAATCTGCGATCTCCACTTTCACTTATGCAACCAACATCAGATAGAGCTGCTGGAAAGTTGTTTGGGAAAAACAGCAAACCGGCTTTTGCATTTACATGCAATCAAGCATTTCGAGCAATGTTCAAAATGGATGCTTAATCTGCACGATGGAAGATATGCAGGAGGAGGAAAGTTGAAGCGTGACGCGTTTGGGTTAATTTGCTTTACTCGACATCAAGCATCCTGCCATGTGACTACTGCACATGTATCTACTTCATACGTAGCATCCAGACATGAGAGTGAAACTTATTTTCTCATGTTATTTCTCTGCATTTATACGTGACTAAGTGTATTTCCCCAAAAAGTCCAACTATTCCTTTAATGCAAGACACCAGGCTCATGTATTTGTCATTCTGCAGCACAGGTTTGCACAGCACAATGTAAGCTTTAGCTCCAAATGCTACAGGAGGAAAAAAATATATCCACATTTTTTTATGGCGGAGTGCAGAGGATGAATTTGTGAGTCTCACAGCCGGCTCTGAAGCTGAGGAAGCTGCTCTGTGGTCTGCTGGTACGACAGCAGATACGTCTTCTGTTTCTCTTGCTAGACAGCAGCAGGAGTATTGTCAAGTGACTCTCGTAGATATGAAACCCTCAAGATTCGGGCCAGGCTCAATTATTGAGCGACAAACCTTTAGAATAAGCACAAATCTAATCCATGTCAGGATTTCCTTCAACTCTGAATAACTCAACCGAAAAAGACCAAGTAAAGACACAGAAGGCCTAAAAATAGCAGTGACAGGAATGGGAACATTTAATGTGCCAATCATGAAAGAGTACTAGAAAGTATTGAAATGCGGTCTCTTTTTCAAGTGTGCTCTGATTCCTTAAAATAAACATGAAAAGAAATCTAAATCCCTGGTGAACAGCAGGAAAAACAACCTGACACATTCCTAAAAGAGGTTTTTTTTTTTTCCTTGACTGTGACAAAGCAGTAACCTAAAAACAACAAGGATTGTCGACAAAAGCCTCACGCTTTGTGTTTCCGTGAACAACGCTGTCATGACTCAGTGTTTTTCTGTCAGCGTAGTGTCACAGCCAATGCCAAAGGGCCCGGGCCTCTGAGATACAAAAGCCAGAATCAATGGAGCTTTGGAAAAACTGATGGAAAACCACTAGCCGATCGCTGAGTGGGACGAGGAAGAGGGGAGCCGGCCGAACATTAACACCCAGCATCATCGTCGTCGTCATCATCATCATCATCATCTACACCAGCAGCAGCCGCCGCCGCTCTGTGAACCCGTCCCCTCTTCTGTCTGATGAGCAAAAAAAGCTGCTGCAGCCGAGTCGATATCGCTCTGACTTCCATGAAACCACTTCCAGACCGAGAGGCAGAGCCAAAACGTACAGCGGCGCAGATCAAAACAACCACACACACACACACACACACAGACACACATCTCCCTTGCTAATGAGTGTACACAAAAAGAGAGGACACAGGGTTATGGGCAGCTCATTCTCAACTCACTGACTTCAAACTGTAAAGTGAAACTGCCATTCACTGAGCAGCAAAAGCAGCATTCACTCTCAGCCTCTGAAATTTGCATTTTAAAAGCAAACCCACTTCCTGATTTGGTTGATTAAACATGGAAAAACAAAACTGTCACTCCCAGCTGCATGACAATCAAGCAGCGCCAACTGGAAAAAGGTAGAGGAAAAGAAATAAATCCACATTTAGTTTCTCTTGGAGGCTGATAGATGTGCAGAAAATGTCCCCACAGAGTTAAACGGGACAGATCTGAATCTTAAAAACCTTTTCAAAGTGGCCAAAACACTTCATTTCAGTTCAGCCACTGCAGGAAGGAGGAGTAAATAGACTAAACCCAAAATCTCACACAGATTCTTCTGCTCTTCAGGCCTCACATTTGAAAGCTGAAGCATTACAGTCCAAAATGTTCATGCAGAACCTGAGCTGAAGAGTCCACCACAGTGGGATAGTAAAAAAAAAAAAAGCTCTATATGGAGAACACATGCTCACCCCCAGCGTGCCCCGCTTCCCATTTACACAATTAATATGCAATCTGTTGTGCTTCATGAATTCGTAAGCGAACTCTGCCACAGCGTGAGAGTGCAACAGAAGAGAGAGAAGGGGGGTAAATTACCTTCTGAAGGCTGTTTGGGTTCAGCTGCGTCTTGTCTATTATCTTAATTGCCACCTGTGGAGAGAAAAGAAAGAAAGAAAAAATAAAAAAACAGCGTTGAATACTGAGCTAAATTGGATGTAACAGCAGAGGAGAAGTGTGAAAAAGAGGAAGTGGAATATGACTCTGTAATCAAAAAGCACAAAAACAACCACAAAGAAAAGGAAACTGACATTAAATCTGTTTTTAAAGGGGAAAATAATCATCTAAAAAGACTTTAGAGACAATATGGGAGAGGAAGAAGCCCGTTTGAACTTCCGCCTTGAGAAGAGAAATATGGTCCGAATAATTAACAACAGCATCAGGAGCGCATTGAGGGGAAAAGAGCACCACGGTCTCGTTAAATGTCGTACAGCGTGTTAAGAAGATGCTTGCTCTTTCGCTTCATCAATTATGAACAAATCCAAGGAGCAACGGCTCCCCCTGAAAACATCCATTACTGCAAACAAGGTTTGAAGCCACGAGACAGTCGGTATGTGGAGCTGGTAGGGTTTGAAATGTACCCGATATGGTACAGAGATCACAGCAATGCTTTATTTGTAAAACTTTATGGAATAAAGAGGATTTTCCAGTAAAAAGCTGTACTTTACTTTGGAAAAGAAGTGTTCTTAAATGTTAAGTGCTGTCCAAACACAAGCAGCTGCACGACAACTCCTCAATTGGCAAAATTTCGAATTAACTCAGGAACTGTCTGATGAAACAAGCGATCCAACTGGAAATTCGATGCCAACTTTTGGTACTTGACAGTTTTCTCACTCACAAGACAAGTATTGGGACGCAGGATTGGTGGTGAAGACTGAATGTCAGCGCAGCAGTGTGTCTGTCATCCCAGTGTGCAAACCTGCAGCTGCAAGCTGGCACGCAAAACTTCACTCGTTTTTTGGTTTCAGTGAACAGTTTTCAGTCCTGCTGCATCACGCTGAGGTTGAACTTAAGGTGGTCTAACTTATTTAACATGAACGACAAAATGCGGCGACGCTTTGAGCAAACGTGGTCAAACTTGATGGCAAAATTCAACCGTTGGCTCACAAACCACATACGAGGCTTTAAGTGTCTCATCTTGACTTCACTCTTCTGCTACAGAACAAAAAAATGAGATCTTCATCTGAATCTGAGCAGAAACTAGCACAAACCATGATGGTAAAGTTAAATCTTTTTATCCTTTAAGTACTCCAGTGGAAAGAATTACACAAATCTCACCGCTACTCTAAGTAACAGCTTTTTTTTTTTATTATTTTAAAGCCACAAAAACCTTCTTTACAAATTGCTGTGGTTGGTTGGTGTTCTAGCAGATCAGGTTTATCAGTTTATCAACAGTTAATGACGGTGAAGCACAAATTTAACCTGATTCTGTTGTTTCAGACTATTTTAATGTCTAAACGTTGACTTTGCCGTCTGTCTGCGTCCGTCTCACCTCTCTGCCGGTGAGGATGTGTCTGGCCAGTTTGACCTTGGCGAAGTTGCCCTTCCCGATGGTTTTGAGCAGCCGGTAGTTGCCCACGTGGGGCTGCTGCGGCTCCTCGGAGCTGCGGGATCGCACGCCGGTCCGGGCCGAGCGCGTGCTGACCTCCTGGCGCCCATTGCTGTGAGACGTGTGCTGCAGAAAAGAAAAGAGACATTATTTTAGACGGGTGCCTTCTTACTGTGAAACATCTACATGTGCCGGCAGTGACTCATATGGACCCACTGTGACATATCCACTTAAGCTCTGCAGGAAAAAACACGGATATTTATAGTTCTGCATCCACACGAGGAAAATGAGCTTTTCTCCCACCAGCCTCAGGTGGCTGGTTAACAGTAGTTTCACCATTTCATCAACCGAATATCAGAGCCTCAGAACTACAGGTAGATATGGTGGCAGCTTTGGACCCCTTAGCTTACCAACCCTGACAATCCATTTTAAAAAGGGTGATAATTCGGTTGCATGTCCAATACTTGAAGTTTAATCATCTTTTCTGTGACATGTCCGAAAAAGTGAGAAATGGCCATCACACGTTCCCAGAGTCCTCAGCGACAGACTCAAACAAGTTTAATCTGTCAAAACAACACTAATAAACTCACAAAAATCAGGACAGAATCCTCACGTTTAGGAGACTAAAACTGGTTATCTTCAGATTTTTTTTATATAAAATGATTCCTCGAAAATGCTGAAGCTGAATTTTCCCGTTCAACTATTAATTGTTGCAGCTCTAAAATGAATCACACCGTCAAATGAACACTCAGAAGTTTCCTGGCAGCACTTGTATGAACTTAAATAGAGTTGTAACGATTAGTAAGTTATCAATTAGCTCACTGACCAAAAACTAGCTTGGTCATTGTTTAAGTCCTATTTCAAGAAACTCTCTTATGTGACAAAATGCTGCTCATCTATAAACGCATTGGAATAAATGAAAGATTTGGGGGTTTAGGACTGAATCAGATGTGGCCCTAAACTTAAAATCATAATGAAGACAAACAGATTTGAGGTGAAGGAATATTTTCATTGCATTATGAGTGTGTTCCCACCCAGAGAGCACTGAAGACACTCAGCCACTCAGCCAGTCAGCCAGTCAGCCAGTCAGCGGCTCCCACGTGATACAGAAAGTCACGTTTACACACAAGTAACTGAAAGCTACATTGAAAAAATGTGACCAGGCTGAAGAGCAGTAATCTGAGCTCAACTTGAGGACAATTTCTTGCCTGTTTCAGACATTTCCCCCCCCCACACACACACACACATCTTCCTCATTTTCTCGTCCTGTTGTGAAGAACAGCTGGTGAGCTTTTTATCAAGTCACCTGCCATGACAGCAGGTCCCACAATCAACCACAGCAAAACAAACTGTAGTTCTTTTCTCCACAATTACAATTGTGTCTTTTAGATGTTGTTCCAATGCATTTTTAAGCACCTCTCTGTTCTGTGGCTGGCAGCTACAGTCGGTCTCATATCCTGTGGTGGCTCGTGGGTACACAGACTTTGTGAGAACAGGAAGCGCAGCAGAGCACAAAGCAGAAAAATAAAAGTTACCTGAAAAGTTAAAGGGTCAGTTCACACCAGCAGTCTGCTTCAAGTACCGTTACCACACCGCTGTTGTGATTTAAACCAGCCAAACCTCCACGTGTCTCAGCTTGTGATCGGCAGTTTAAACAATACTTAAACTATCTGGCATTTGTTGGGTGAAAAATGGATGGGAAACAATGTGAGCTGTTGTTATTTTCACACTCATGAAGTCTGATTTAACGGGGGCTGTTTTCAATTCCCAGCTTTGACTGACAGAGTATGAATGTCTGTTAGTAGGGTGTCGTTTGAGGCTGTAAAGGAATATAGTCAGAAAAACCAATGGGTTCTGGACAGACAGTTGCTTTTCATTCTTCTTGATTAATGAATTTGTTGTTTGGTCCATAAAATGTCTGAAAACATTGATCAGTGTTTCTCAAAATCCAGTTGATGTTTTGTCCAAAACCCAAAGAAATTCAGTTTCCTTCCATTTAGGACCAAAAACTCACATTTAACAAGCTGGAATGAGAGAATTTAGACTTTTTCCCCTTCAGAAATTTATCAAAAACGAATGGCTATTACTTTAATAGTTAGCTGACTAATAGTTGCAGCTCTATACCTTAGGATACTTTAAGAGTGCACTAAGCTTTCAGGAAAACCACTGAAGTCTGGACAGGGCTGTATATCACCTTCATTGTCGGTTAATCTGTTGATCATTTTCTTGATTAATCGTAGATCAGCGTTTCCAAAAGTCAGGGTGACTGTTTTACCCACAAAGACAGAAAATATTCACACTTAAGACGCTGGAATCTGGAATCTGGGAATTTTTTTCCTTCAGAAAAAATGGTTGCTGATTAATTTAATAGTTGACAACTAATCGACTGACTCTTCAGGATACTTTAAGAGTGCTCTACACATCCAGAAAAAACAACAGACTCTGATTTGCATCTCTGACGTGCAATCAAAGACCGTCTGCTCGCCGCAGGAGGAAGTCTGATGTTGTGATTTTGCGCTGCACGGCTCTGACAGCGCCACCGATGGGAGGATCGATTTTTCAGGCACTTTGGGTGGTCAAAAGCACCCCTCTGTGTCCCGACAACTATGGCAGAGAAAAATAGATACTCGGCGCGGCCGCGGTATCGACTGTCCCGCCGATGCTTCATTAGCAGTGGAGGTGCCCTCTGCCCCGCCCGACCCTCCCCACCCACAACCCAACTGACCCCATTCACCCCGGAGACAGTGAAAAGGACAACGACAAAGTGGGAAAATTAATAAAAAGAGCGTCGACTTTCATGCAAACCGATAATTTCATACAGAGCCAGAAGAGGTCGAGCATGATAAGCAAGAAGGCTTGTCTCCACTTTGACTTTTCCCTCCACAGTGCACCAGTGCAATTAAAAACATATACATAATTCATTCTGTAGCACATTCTGCAGATATTAAAAGATAAATTCACGTAATATAAAGTCAATTAAAAAGTTACAAATAGATACGATCAAGGTCACAATAAACTTAATTAACATTACAGACATTCAAATTCTCCACATGAGTCGTTTTAGAGATTAAATCAGAATCAGAATCAACTTTATTGGCCGAGTTTGTACAAGCAAACAAGGAATTTGACTCCGGTGAAACTTATCTCGCTATGTACAGTAAAAAAGTAGGAAATAAACTACAACAATAAGAACAAGAACAATACAAGTACTAAAATCACAATAAGGTCACTTTAAACTCTCCTAAGCAGCACACACTCTTTAAGTCACTAAAGGAATATTTTAGGACTTCTACAGCGATAGCAGAGGAGATAAAAATACCATCAACTAGGATAAGGTCACGGTTGAATACCACAGACACATTTCTCTCTCTCTCTCTCTCTCTAGTGTGGGAACATTAAACTCCTTTTTTCCTTCCACTGTACCACCCGCTAATCATGAATGACAGAAACATCTATATGTTTCAAAGACCACCGTTTCCATTTACCAACTCACAACTTCCTGTATGAAATAAAATCTCCCCGTTTAAACTGATCCCTTTTCCTTTTCTGTGGCTACTCACAAGGCTGCGGTGTCTCCTGGCTGCCTGGGCGCCCGTCATGTTTCAGCAGGAAAACACTCTGCCCCGCTGGTGATGCCCATAGAGAGATTCCCACAACACCAGATTTTCCCAACTCGGAGCCCAGATAACCACAGGGAGACCAGAGAGGGAGACGACAGGAGGTGGGGGGGGGAGACGCACTGATCTCGGTCAAGCCTACTGCAGGCTGACACGCCGGATATCGCTTGCTATCCTTTCACATTAAAAGCATTTAGTCAGCTGCTTTCAAGGTTTCAAAATTCAAGCGAGGCATTTTCAAGGCACCTAAACCATAAAATTTCCAGACTCTCAAGCTTTTATCACCATATCTAGAAATGCAAAACATAAAAAGCAGAGCAATCACCGTTTTTTCTTAACCAGCTGTTCAATCTAGTCCCGTCTCTTTTTGAATGATTATTTTTCGGCCAACAATGCAACGCTGAAACTGCCAGATGAAGTCAACACACCTTTAACTCGTCATATTCTTTTTGATTCAGAGCTGAAAATAGGATATTTTCTTGACTGGTCCATGTAAAACACCAGAAAACACTGAAAAATGGTCTTAGTTCGTGCACAACCCAAAGATATCAATCTTACTATTATGTAAATTAAATATGAACACCAAGACAATTAGCAGATCATCACATTTGAGAACCTAAACCATCTTGTGCGTCGTCTTTTTGCTTAGAAAATTACTTCAACGATCGATCGTTTGTCAAAACAGCTGCCAATAAAGTGTAATTTCAGTTTTCGTTCTTGCTTCTACTGGTTCCAAGCCGTCTTTTTCTGGCTACTGAATCTTCACATGTGCAGCTACTGAAGTGGCCTAATTTCCCCTACAGGGATCAATAAAATTGCAGCACATCTTATCGCCCTCAGTGCTCTGTTTGTGCAGGATAAGTCTTATCTCCAGCTGACTCGCTGCTGCTGCTGCTGCTGCCGCCGTGATGAGTCATGAGATTCGGCAGATATCACATGTGGACATTACGTGGCTGCAGCTACACAGACGGGACATATGGGGTGAAAAAGAAATGTATGGTAAGGCTACGACCAAACGGAGACGAGTGGAGTATGAAGAGAAAGCACAAGGCAGCTTTAAAATTAGCAGCTGAGGTTTTAAGTAAGCTGAATTTTCAGTTTACAGGTGGATCAAAACAATGAAACATGCATGTCTCCATTTCCTGTCGATTCATTACCACTTTATCATTTTGATCATTCTTTAAGTTAAAATACCAAACATATCTGGTTTCGGCATTTCTGTCGGTAAGATGGTGATCATGAATTACATACTTTTGGTTTTTGGGGAGGAAAAAATAATCACTTTGGCTTGAGAAAACTTACAGTGGGCTTTTTATCTTCATCCAACACCCTGAATGGTTAATTCAATCTATCCAAGTACAAAGTGACTGAGAAATCAGTTCAATTAATTACTGCAGTGCTGACAACTATTTTATGATCAATTATTCACTTAATGTTTCTAAGACGTGAGGATTTGCTGCTTTACTGTTTTCTAACACTGTGAAACAAATAACTGAGTTTTGTAAATTTGACTTCGGGATGTTTTTAAACTCACTTTCGTGACACACGCAATAGATTACACAAATTGGAGCTGATCTGATTTGTCGAGAATTAAACGAACACCAACTTCGGTGAACCGCTTAATTTGTTGGGGTCCATTTTAAGCAACAATGATTAACATTCTCCAGTTCTATCTTCCTAAATGAGAGGGTTTTCTGATTTCTTGTGTTTTATACAATTGTTATTAGAATATTCTCATGATTTTGGATTATTTGTCAGAAAAAATAGGAACGTAAAGATGTCACCTGATGTTTTGGAAAACTGTAACTTATTTTTTTCTGATAATAAATGACCTTAAAACTTAAACTGCAGTCTCACTTTGTAAAACAGATTTCTTTTTTTTTTTATATAATTCTTCATGTTAAAAATATATATATATATATAAAACAACAAACACTGTTTAGAAACACCAACTCTAAAATTAGACGCGTCTAATTTTGAAAATCCTGGCCGGAAGCTGCATTGTCGCTACCTTGACAACGCTCTTCCAGACAGGATATTCAGTTCGTCACAAGGAGGCGGGACTAACTTCCATATTTGGAAGCTGAACGGCTGAAACGTTTGAGTGACAGCCGGGGCGGCCAATGGCGAGCCAGAACAGAAAACTACTGTTGCCTGCCAGAACAGGCAAGCAAAGTACTGTAGTTCAGCCCGAGGTTGGGCCTAAATATCCTGAATACATCCTAATTACCTGTACCCACATTAAAACTTAGTAAGAAAAAAACTATAATTTACATGTGAATGAATTCCAAAACATGCATTGAATTACATAGAATTCAAAAGGCGTGTTTTGACATAAGAGATAAGCTTGTTTACGATTTAACAACAAAGTGTGAAACAATTAATTGTCATCCAACAACAGTAATTAATCAACCACAATTTCAATGCAACAGCCACCTCCTTCTAGAGGCAATTAAACCATTTTCCTGTACAGAAATGAGACCAAAGTGCAGCTAGCTTAATACCCCAACAAACAGCCCCTTTATACTTACACTTTCCGTCACCTTCTCGTTCACCGTAGGCAAAGGAGTTTTTGTTGACATCTTCTAATCGACCTTCGTCCAAAAAAAATCCAACCGACGTCTTCGTCAGTCCGACAAAACGGGATTATTGCTTTGCTTTTCTGCAGCTCTGTCCTCTGAGGGGGGAAACTGTCTCAGCATGGATCGTGACAATTTTCAAAAAACCAGACCGGACGTGTTGGAGCCGAGCACCTGAACTGTTAGGGACCGGAGAATGGAGGAGGATTTACACAGGAAAAAAAAATAAAATAAAAAAAAAACCCTCACAAAAAGAGCATAATAGTCTTTTGTGTTCAATATTTACATGGCGCGTACGCAGCGTTCATGGCCTGTGTTTAACTGAAATCAGTGTCCGTCTGTCCGATCGGGGTTGAGTCAGTGAAGCTAACTAAACTAAGGCGCTGTCGGTCGCCACTTCCAAAAAAATCGCCCCGGGGTTTTTCTTTTTCTCCACAAAAACAACTCCGTCTACAAACACGCCATGGCGTCGAGTGTCACCTGTCGATGTTTCTCGGGGGGATTCAAGCGGTTCGGCTGGCAGAAACACTCGCCGTCGCCTCGGTTTCTTCCATCTCCGGCGGCCCAAAGTGAAGCTGCTCTGTCTGATTTAGGTGGGACCAAAATGGCTCCTCAGCGGCTGGGCTGGATTAGGCTGCCTTCACGGACCCCTCCCCGGCTCCGACGTCAGAGTGTTCTCATGAGCGGCTGAGCAGCACAACTGTTGTTGTTGTTTATTTATTTTTTTTATATGTTCAGGTTAATATTGTGGAGGAACTGAGGTCACATGTGTGTGTTTGTTTTATTTATTAATCTAAAAAGTGTCAGACACATGTAGAGCAGTAGAGGTGTAAGTAGCTTAAAGTGGAAATACTCAAGCAAAGTACATGTACGTCAAAAGTATAGTACTTGAGTTTGGAAGTACTCAGATCCTTTATTTAGGTAAAAAATAAAAATGAATAAAATAAAAAAAAAAGAAAATATTAAGAAGAAGAAGAACAACAACAGCAATAATAATAATAATAATGATAATAATATGTTAATATTGTGGAGGTACTGAGGTCACATATGTGTGTTTATTTTATTTATTAATCTAAAAAGTGTCAGACACATGTAGAGCAGTAGAGGTTTAACAGAATAAAGTGGAAATACTCAAGTAAAGTACATGTACGTCAAAAGTATAGTACTTGAGTTTGGAAGTACTCAGATCCTTTAATTAGGTAAAAACTAAAAATAAAAAATAAAAATAATAATGAAATTTAAAAATAGTTTTAAAAAAAAGTAGAAATACCATACTTACTAGTTTAAAGTGCAGACGTATTATCAGGAAAGTAATATTAAAAGTAGAAATACTCATTATCCATTATGTGTTAGTACTCCTGGGCAGATTATTAGTATAATACTGCATTATATCATATAATAATATCATGTTTTATGTAAAAAGAAAAAAACTACAAGTGTCAGACAAATGTAGTGGAGAAAAGTACTCCAGTAAAAGGATCCTGTCATACTTGACTTTTGGAGGAAGTACTCAGGTACTAAAAAAAGTAGAAATACATAAGTATCAGCAAAATGTACTTAAAGTATCAAAAGTACGGATACTCACTATGCATTATGTGTGAGCAAGCTGTGTCGTACTACTGAGTAGATTATTAGTATAATACTGCATTATGGCATAGAAGAAGTATTCAGATCCTTTACTTGAGTAAAAAAACAAAACAGAAGTAGAAATATCGTAGTTTAAAGTGCAGAAGTATTTGTACAAAATGGAAATACTAGAGTAAATTACAAGTATTAAGTGTGGAAAAAAAGTAAAAATACCATATTTGCTAGATTAAAGTGCAGAAATATCATCAGGAAAGTAATATCAAAAGTAGAAATACTCATTATCCATCATGTGTCAGTACTACTGGGCAGATTATTACTATATCACTAGTGCTAGTTATGTAAAAAGAAAAAAACTACGAGCGTGGGACAAAAGTAGTAGAGTAGATGTGTAAGAAGTAAAGTAAAGTAAAGTAAAAGTACACATGCGTCAAAATTACTAAATTATAGCACTTGAGTTTGGAAGAAATACTCACATCCTTTACTTAAGTACAAAAGAAGTAGAAATACCGTACGTACTAGTTTAAAGTACACAAGTATCATCAGGAAGATGAATAACTAACTAATGTAGTGGAACAGAAGAATAAAGTAATTATAAGTGACATAAAATGAAAATTAGTTTGTCCAAATGTGATCTTCTTTGGGGCCAATCAGACGAGATGTATTGACGAAGCTGCTCATAATCAGTCTTGATTTTGTGTCTATTAACATGTGGAGGATTAAATAAGATCAATACATTGATCTGAATAAAACAAATGTGCAGCTGATAAAAAGATAAACTGAACAAATCAACAGTTTGGCAAAAAAAGTTGACAAAGCAGTAAAATAAACATATTTACTGATAAATATAATCAGTGAAACTATTAATAACCTTCCCAAATGTTACACAAGCTGTTATTGATCAGAGCTAAAATCACAATTACATAAATATCATGACAAATGTGGTCCAGGACTCAAACCTGATCAAACCTGTTCAGACGATTCAGCGACATCAGAGTCAGAATGAGCTTCAGATATGTGAACACACACAAGGAGTATTATTAAAACTAAAACGAATATATATGTATTTAAAAAGGTGAGAGGCACTTTATATACATTAGGTAGATGGTTATGGACAGTATATGTAAGTATAAATGTATATATACAGGTGCCTAACTAAGAAATATGTAATTTATCATTTGATTCTCACATTTCTTTGGCTAAATCAGAGGTTTAAAACCTAAGCTGGAGATAAAAGTGGATAAAATACACAGAATATGTAATAAAAAAGGCCTAAAGATGAATTTACAAGAGTCTTTTTTAAATGGCTGCTGCTCAAATCACTGATACACATTAAAACTCTGTCTTTTAGCCGTGAGGTTGTGTTCTGATTATCATGTTCTTCCTGATTTAACATGGCTTTTATCTTTATTTATTTAATTTAATCTCTATTTAGTCAGTCAGATTTACATGAGATTAAAGATCTCATTAACAAGAGAGATCTGAGCAGCAGAAGTTTACAAAATAACAAAAAGTAAATGTAAAAACCTGATAAAATAGCTTCCACATAATAGAGAATCACAGCTCCTGAAGTAGCCAGTGCCTGCTGTCACACCGAGGGGTCAGTGTTGGTGTTTCTGACAGCACCTGAAGGCAGCATCAGTGGGTCCAGCTGAGCGGATGGAGGAAGTGAGGAAACCTGCTGACCTCAATCCCATTGGACCACAAGCACAGAGAGGAGCATCCGCACACAGGAGGAAGTGTCTCCGAGGGAGCGAAACCTTCTATTGATTTGTTACAGATTTGATCATTAAAGGGAGGAAACACAGAAAAGTCATTTTCCCTCAAATCTCAATTCAACTTTTTTAAGTTTTTAAACTGTGACTGATGCTCTTACTTCTTCTTACATACTCACAAACTGTACGTACAATATAAAGTACAATGCAACACTTTTTAATGTCTTTTCAACATCCATCCAGTGTCTATTCAACTCATCCTTAAGGGTCAGAAGGGGGCTGGAGACAGTCCCAGCTGACTTTGGGTGAGACAGACAACACTTCACGCTCACACTCACTCCTCTGAGGAAGCTGGAGTACTGGAGGAGGCAAACTCCACACAGAAAAGTTCAAGGTTCAAACTGCAAACAAGCTCCATCTTTCAAACATGCTATTTAGATTAGTTAGCTCCCACTGACACAAAGAAGTCAAAGGTCAGATCAAACTCACAGATTGTTTTTCAGACAGAGGCTGTTGTTGTTGTTGATGTGTTTTTTGAACATTAAAGCATGTAAATCTAATCTAGTGGGACCTAAAAACCCACGTATGAACCTGACAATGAGCAGAATTATGGGACTTTTAAGTGCAGATTTAAGGGACTTTACTCGACCAGCACATCAAACATACTCATTATCCCCGTGCAGCATTAAGACTCATCTGTGCAACATCCAACCACTGACTGTCTGAGCACCATTTATGGCTTCTGTTCTGTTCTATATCTGCTGTCAGGCTGTTTTGTCTAAAGGATAAAGAATCTCAGTATATTAGCTATTAGTCTCTTATTCAGAAATAACTGTAAATTGCCATAATTAACCAATCAGTATCAAAGCATTGTAACAAACACATGTAGAGACCATCTGCTCAAAACATGGCTTCCACTGGTCTAATGTCCATTTCTTGTGTTTCTTCTTCTTCTTCTTGCTTTTGGTTTCTTCAAATCCAATAATTTGACCATGAAGGTCTGATTCATGCAGTCTCCTCCGAACAGCTGATGTTGAGACGTGTCTTTTGCCACTGACAGGCTCAGATTATGTGTCTGATAACATTATGGAAAGGATCCCTTCAGAGACCTGTAGGATCATTTTCTTTCAACCACACTAGCCACCAGACTCCATTGACAAAAACAGCAATTTTATATGGTAAATTTGGCAAACTGCTCAGTAGGTTAGCTCGCACTTTAATAACAGTAATTTTTAATAGCAAGTTGCTTGTCAACTGCAGCCATAATTGGTCAGGTCAAGTCTTAAATGGATCACATTGGATCCTAACTAATCCATCAAAAACACATAAGTCACACTAAGCCCTGCAAAGTAAAATTCATGTTTTTATAAATGGAGTCTGGTGATTTTGAAGAGACTTATAGAACGGCTGTCACTGGTTTAGACAGAAAGGATCTCACAGGTCCGTCTCTGCAGGGATCCTTTCCTTAATGTTGTCACTTAGAATAACAGTCTGAGTCCGTCAGTGGAAAAAAACTCTGCAGCTGCTGACTGAAGTGATTTACTGGACCAATTCCAAACCAAATTTTCGATCCAATAGTCATTTAGACACCATAATGTGTGAAGTAGGACTCAGGTTTGCATATAATGAGAATTCTCCTTCAATAAACTGTCATTATTGCTGGAAATTAAGATTTCAGCCAATTATATTCAGCTCTAATATGCAGCCGTCAGCCTGATGTGTAGGCTGTTCATCCATAAAGTTTAGAGAGTAAAGCCTCTACAGAAACAGAGATAAGAGTAACCCTCAAAGACAAACAATCAAGTGTGGTGGATAGCAAAACATTCATTCTTTATTGACTGGAAAAATACAGGGACCAAAAAACAAAGAAGTAAAACCAAAAAAAGAAATCAAGAAAAACCAAAACAGAAAATGTGCAGTCAAAATGATCCCCAAACACCCATGATTAAAATTCCCCAAGCAACTTCATTTCATCAACTGAATAAATCTCAGAAATTACAGAGTTAATGTGCAGCCAGTAAAGCGCTATGTTAAGTCATGCCACAAAGCAGAGGGGAGTTGTGGGGTGGGGGTGGGTCGGAGGGGGAGGGGGGTGAGGAAAGGAGGGAAAGGCCAGCCATTTAGGTCGTACAGGGCATCGTGAGTCAAAGCCACAACACAAGAAAAGCGTCATCGTCATCATCATCTGAGCCTCTCAGATCGCATCAATGTCAATGTCGTCCTCATCTTTTTCAGGCGTGTCTGGTTTCACAGTCTCCACTTTGAGCTCACGGGCAGAGGACGAGTACACCACCTGGGGACGGAGAGCACACTGTGAGGACAAACAGACGGCGCCACGTCACCCACGCTGTCCGCAGACAAGTCCAACTCACACCGGAGTCGTCAGTGAAGCTCTGACAAGCTCTACAGACAAAGTCGAGCTGACCCCATTTCTTCCTGTTCTTATTCATTTATCGACACTGACAGAATAAACGCAGCTTAGCGGAGGGCAGCGGCTATTAGAAAGGTGTGCAAGGTACTTTTTTAGATGCACAATGCCAGGCTGTAGTAGTGTGTTGTTTAGCTAGCTAACACGGCGTTAGCTTCTGTATTGATACTACAATGTTTTACTGGTTATCAAAAGATAATTCTCAATCAATACAAGACACCAGCCTGTGATGACATAAGGTCAACTACTGAAGAATGAACAGTGACGTCACTAATTGGCCGTTTTGTTGCTCGTAGTGTGAACATGTTTTTATTTTATATTTTAACAGAATGTTTAAAAGAGAACATGAGTAAAGATCATAAGATCAGTCGTTCCTTTCATTTCAGAAAGTTTAACTCCCATGAAATGTTTCCTGCTTTACTGAAAACTCCAGTGCTGAAATAGACGTCACAATATCATCCATGTCTGCAGACGCATTAAATTTAGATGTACACTGAGCACAGACAAACTGAGTGTAGGGATCTTCAACCTCAATATTTTACAGCCTATTTTATAGTAAAGATGACGTCTGAGGTTTTTTCCTGTTTGGCTGTTGCAGGAGAGCATTCAGTGCTGAACAATTACATTCAGCACCTTCATATAAATTAAGTTTTTGCGGTGCTGTCCAGTAATTTGGAAATGTTTTGATATTTGCATCTGAAATAAATCTGTTCCAATGAGTGGGTTTGTTGAGGATAAACAAAGCTCTTCCCACGATCTGCATCCGTCCGTTACCTCTACGTTCTCGTCATCTTCCTCCTTTTCTTCTTCGCTTCCCTCGCTCTCCTCCTCTGCCTCCTTCAGCCATTTGACAAAAGGCGCCGCCTTGGCGTGGATCTCTTTGGCAAGTTCCTTAGAGACGTACTTCTTAGAAACCTGGTGGAGGAAAATCATTCAATCCATTATTATTAGTGGTTATTATTAGGTTAGCTGTACTGTGCAATTACATGCAGTGGTTGGTAAAATAAGTTCCCCGTTCCTTTGTTTATACTAGAAATTAGACAACAATGTGACAATAAGATCATTAAGGAGGAATTTAAATCTTGTATCAAACTAAATTTATAGAAAACTTTCCCACAGTCACCTTCTCTGCCCAGGCGAAGATGACATCTTCCTCCAGCAGGTCGGCGTCGTACAGGTCTTTGAGGATGATGGCAACTCGACTCAGCAGCTGGACCTGATGCAGCTTCACGACACACTCAAAACCTCCCATCAGGTACTTCTGGGCCTTCTTGTTGTTGTGGCAGAACTGGAGGAGAAATTAAAATCAGAAAAGCCACGAGACATCAGGAGGGAAACCTGAAGTTTCCATCTATGAAAATGACCCATGGAGTTTCAGTTTCGGTCACATCTGGGCCGACAAAAGACAACTGCAGTCACACATCTTTTAACTTACGCGCAGGAAGTGGCGTTTGTACTTCTTGATCTGGTCGCGGATGTTCTCGTTGAAGAGCAGCTCGCTGAGGATGAGGGGGCCCATGGCCCTCACATCCAGACGCTCCGCCTCAGCCAAGATCTCCTTATCAGCTCCGTCGATGGTTCCACTCTCCTTCTTTTGCTGGAAGTAGAGAACAGTGACGTTAGAGGGTGAACACATGAGTCCAGACTTGATCCCTTCATGTTCCTACTAATCTCTCTGAATAACTGAGAATTTATACCTTCAAGCTAATACTTTCATAAATAAAGCCGTCATGAATCTCTTAAATTCTCAAGAGTTCTTATTTTTTTCTTTTCTCCAACTCATTCATATAGTCAATTGATGATCACTGATCACTTATTAGATTAAAATATTAAAACAGAAACAGGGTTCTCCAAAACAGAACCCGGCTGAATAAGATGTTTCTCAGCTGAAGACAGCAAACTTCCAGAGGACGAAAGGAGATTAATTCTTTAATTGCGCAAACAGACTAACATTTTGGAAGTACTGCATTTCAAAACCCAAAAACATACAGTCGACCTAAACCAGGTGAACAACTGTCTTTGGTTAATGGTTGAACAGGGTTTTAAATCTCTTGAGATAAAAGGCTGTGAACTCATGGGTGTGCACCAGTCCCTTTTGCTAGTTGATGCTCCACTAAGATTACATTGAAATTACATTCCATGTAGAACAAACTTTAATTAAGGCCTCAGTTGGGGAATGCTCACTTTAACAAAGTTGTAGAACAGGTTGACCCGCTCCTCCAGGGGTTTCTCCAGGTCCTCGCTGAGTGTGAGGTTCTTGGCGTGGTCACTGATTTCCTCCATTCGCCGCCTCTGTGCCTCCTCTGTAGTCTCCTCTGCCCAGTCCTCATCGTCGTCGTCTCCATCCTGAACACACGTGGAGAAGGAAGAGGGCAGACAAAATGAAAGGTTGGTGGGGAGAACATTTTTACTCCAGGCTTTTCCAAAACACTAAATATAACACAAAACAAAAAAACTGCAAAAGTTGAGTCAGAGTAAGCTTCAGTTAAAAAAAATAATTTTGTTGAACCCAACTGAAATCTTGTAGCAGTTTAATCGCCACAAAAACTGAAAAAAAAAGAAAAAAAAAAAGAGTCAAAAGTAGCACGATGGGCACAGATTTAACCTTCCTGACCTTTGTTTTAGCACAAAGTTCAGAGTTAGCTCCCGGGGACGTTGAACTCAGCCACCACAAGACAGTTTAACATTTTCTTAAAGTGCCACCCCTAATCAAATAACAGCGTGTGTCTGGCCGTTATCATCAGGCCGCGTGTTTGCTGTTGAGAAACTCCCACATGTGGAAACATGACTCCTAAAGAGACCCACCACAGCCTGAGGGGCGTCAAAGTTATCGTGGTTTCCAGCCTCTCCGCTGCCAGAGCCGTTCTCCTTGTCCTTCTTGCGGTTCTTCTTCTCCTTCTCTTTCTTTACAGATGCAGATCCACTATCATTGTTCTCTGTTATTGGAGAAGCATATCATGTTACTATCAAATCTTAATGGGAGCACCTTCCTGTTGTGCTCGGACACTGGAACTGCCAGACGGCCAAATCTCACCTGGTGGGTTTTTGAGGATGAACGTGCAGAGTTTGTGTCTGGTGTCTAGCATGCCACGGTATCCACAGGCCTTACAGGAATTGCCAATGGTTTGTTTCTTGGGATTGACATGCTGTAATAGAGGCAAATAAAATCTCATTAAATCTAAAAATCAAGTCAATTAAACCAATAAGTGGGAAAATAAGGCTGAGTATTGATACTGTATTTTACTTTGTACAATTCTAAACCGTACGAGACCTGTCAATTATCATATTTAGGACCGATGTTAAAGATGCTGTGAAGTATTTACCAGATCAGTTTCAGGGTTGTCACACTCGGGACACAGCACAAATTTTCTGATGAACCCATCAAGCATGTCCTGCAACTTGTTCGCCTCGTGGGATCCGTTGACGATGTAACGGTCGTTTTTGCTATCAAACTGGGTCTGAGCACCGAGTTCACAACCAAAAAACTTGGTCGGGTCTGCGGAGAAGATCAAAAATTACATCAGATGCATTAAGATTGCCCCCTCGTTAACCTCTTCTAAACCATCACAGTAAGCAGTTTAAACGCTATGCGATGCCACCCTGTAAAATCACTGATTTTGGAATCTGAATATCACGACTTCAACCCCCTGCCTTAAATCCCTTTACACAAAGAAACCTTGAAACTTAAATACTGACATGAGTGGCATCACAGTAAAGCAGCTTAATTCTGGGTGTCCGCCTCCATTAATCATGTTTCCTACTTCTTAAACACTGTTGACTCATCTAACATTTTGGATAATTGGTGCTTGTCAAGCTCAGGATTACTCAGCTAAAACTTACAATTCCTAACACTAACCTTTTTCCTCCTTTCCAACATCCTGCCTCAACCACAGACTTGAGAAGCAAAACAATCAAAGTGACATTTCCTCATGACTAAAAGTCACACGGTATGCTTCACACGCACTTCTGCTTTTATACTTTGTGGGTTTGTAGCCTTGTTTGTTTACAAAAAAAAGATTCAAAACTAGTATTTCAAAATCAGGGCTGGTTTTCAGTTGTTCTTAAATAAACTTTCCCACAGAGCTAGTTTAATAGCTGAGAGGTTGAAATAGGACAAACGTACTGCACGTGGGGCTACTTACATGTTGGAGGCCTGTTCAGTGCCTTTGCAACATCAACCATGTTGACAATGACCGTCTTGATTCCATTCCCTTTGCCTTCAACCTGGATCAGATCAAAGAGATTAAAAAAATATCACCAATGGAGCCAAATGCAGAATTTTGTATTTGAACTTGAATTTGGCTGGAGTCAACACGATGAAGCTGTGTGTGTTCTCTCTGCTCATCTGTCATAACTTTTCAAACGTGTATTGTAACTCAAACACGTACAAACTTGAAACCCTGTGACGGCGAGCTGTTACCTTGGCAATCAGACGGGGCATCTTGTAGCGATAGAACTGGTCTGACACGCTGCGGTTGACGTTGACAGACATTTTGGCTGGATGTTAACACTATCAGTAAGATAAAAGGATCTTGGTTGGGGATTTTTCGGGATCTTCTGTCTGGAAAAGAGGGGATGACATAAACGACTGCAAGCGCGCTCGGTCTCTGACATGAAAAACGCTGTGCCGCTGTGGCCGCAAGCTCCTTGCTTGAAGGCTAGATTTCCACCACACAGGTTCCAACGGCTGCGCAACAGCTCTGAAAGAGGAGAGGGACAAAAATTAATCAATATCTAATAAAGAAAATTATTCAACAGCACGTTTCAACAGAAACCTCCAATATATTTACTGGATTTTTATCATTTATTTAAAGAATGCCAAAAAACACTGGTTCAAATTGTGAACATTTGCTGGCTGTCTCAGTTTTGTTTGATAGCAAACTAAAGGTTCTGGATTTTAGACTGATAGTCAGACCAAAAAATACATTAATCAGTCAATTAAGCATCTGGAAAATTGTGATAAAAGGCAGATTATTCATAATGAAACCTGGTATTTGCACCCCTGGTTAAACATCTCTGAAATGAAACTTGAAACCTCTAATATAAGACAACAGATTCCTGTGGTACATAACGGTTCTTGAGTGACAGCCACTGTTTAGTCAGACCAGACTGAGTTATGACAGCGTGCCCATCCAGAGGGACAGGCAGCAGGGAGTCCAGACACTCAGAGACAGCTGAAGGATACTGCAGAGCCCCATATACACCTCATCATTATATAACAAGTTGGAGCATAAATACCTGTATTGTCAGATAGATTACAAACACACAAAGGCTGGGATGAAGCCCCTGCACTTGGAAAAATACTGCTGACAAAATGAAATACCGCAAATATCCATGTGATCCAACAGTGAGCAAGCACTGCAGATTAGTCCAAATAGGAAAATGAAACCCAGCCACTTCACTGGATGCTTTCCCCAGCTTTTGTGGCCATATACGTACAAAAATTGTTTTGTGAAAGCCCTTTGTTTTACATGAGGGCCTCTGGATTTAGTCACATAAGGCCTTCTCTTGTTATTAGGTCACAAACAGGAGGCCTAGCAGCTGCCAAACAACTCCGCCCCTGCTGACAACTTTAATACGGACTACTCAGCCCGTAGTGGTGATTTTCTCAGCCGTGTCACTGCGATTAGATATTAAATGACTTACAAGTGGTTCGCCAGAGTTCAGAACTGAGGTGTTTCATAAGGGCAGAGGTCGAGCCTATTTCAGGAGACGGCTAGCTAGCCTAGCTGGCTGCTTGGTGCAGAGTGCGTCATACAGTCACTGCACACGAGTGAGGCGACTGGGAGACGCCATTTTGATAGAGTGGCACAGAAAACACGTCATATAATATAATAAATACAACCACATAGCACATACCTCGTCAAATATTTAGAAATCTGTCACAAAAATGTCGTTCAGACTCACCGTTTTCGCAAAACAAAGACATAAACACAACGCTGATCGTCCAAGAGCCGCAGTGAACGGTGGTCGATAGCTGGTGCTGGTGTTATATTGATTGCAGCAGGGTTCTTAATGATTTTTTCGGCTCTCAAAGATGCACAGTTCAACACCCTAAAGCGTCCAAACAGTGCAGGTGCCAGGCTCAGACCAGAGACAGAAATGGAGGGGAGGGGGGAGGTTTTATCTGGAACGTCCTCGGGGTTTGGGGACCTTTGGGAGAAGAAGCGCATTGTTATCCACACAAACTGCGGACGAAAAACCGCTAACGTTAGCATCATCAGGTGTGACAGCCGTTAGACGCTCACTGGGTGGGCAGTTTAACCGACAAGCACCCGTGTAATTGTTCCAGCGATAAAGCAAAGCAGAACAAGCCTCAAACGGCCCTTTAAGTAAAGCAGTTTATCGTTATATAACGGTTAATTCAGCTAACAGGCTACAGTTGACATTACACACGTTTCATCCCCTGAAATATGACAAAAAAACATCAGAAATATATGTTGATAAAAGTGTGGGTTAGCTAGCACAGTACGCGTCTAAATACAGCTTGACAGTTAGTCTTGGCTAACAGTTTAAAAGCCGTTGATAAACGTTGGGACTCCAGGAAATAGCCGGAGCCCAGATGCTAACCAAAGCGGAGCCAAATGACGTCCCGCTGCTAGCGCGGTCACTAGCCCAGCGCTGTCGACGCGGCTGGGCGAGGATCGTGTGATTAAATAGTGTCCTTAACGCCGGTTAGCTAGCTACACTTTCAACGTGAAATCACAAGCGTCGACGTGAAATCTACGTGTGGGTAAGACGGTGAATTTATTTCGCTCCTTACCTCTCGAATGTTCTGCGAAAACACGGCTACTCACGTCGCTTTTACTGACGGACGTCAAGCTCACAGGCTATACAGCGTTTGCAACTTCCGGTGGAAGCATCATTTTAAAATAATGGCGTGTTTATGTGGTGCCTACGTCCTTTAGGAAAGGAAATGTGTAAGTTAATGTGTTGACTGTTTGTACGTTTTTAGATCATTAAAATAATGTTGGATATGTAGTCTGTTTTAGAGAAAATACGGCAAACATTCATATAAATCCCTCTAATTACACTGCCATTTATTTTATTTTGAAAGAATTAACGGAAGTCGTTTATCCATTTTGACGCATACTCTGATATCCTCGTTTCTGATTGGCTGACGCCATGACGCTGTACGTGCGTAGGCGCTTCCGCAACTTGACTAGCAGAAACAGCAAAATAGAAGATGGTGAGTATGAAATGGCGAAAATGCCACAATTTCTCACACTTGCAGCCTGCGTTTCGACCACTCTGCTTGCACGATGTGTGACTTAGACTAGCCGTTGACGTGAGGAGCGCGACATCACGGTTTCAGCGTCTCAATTTCAGGGTTTTTTTTAGGGAAGCTTCAACCCGAAATGGATCAACGGTCACATGACAGCTGAGCAGTTTTAGTCCCCCCCTAAAAAATCTTTATAAGAAGCCACAAGCACCCTTGAAGTCACTCTTTTCATTTGCACGGTGGTCTTTCGGTCTGTCATGTTTGTTCACCAACCATTCTTGTTGTCTGTGTTATTGATATCACGGCATTTTTTACTTTTTCTTGCTTGTAAACCAGTTAGCTAGCTGGGCTAACAGGCTAACAGCTACTTTATCACAGGAGAGCCCCTGGTCCTGTGCACCACTGATTGTGTTTATCACCTTGTTATAAACCCAAACTTTAACTGTCAACTAGTCAGATAAAGCTGCTTATTTACTTTAGGACTACACTTACAGGTTATCCATTAACTTATTCATTCATTCTCCCTCTGTTCGTCCTATCTGGAGTTTTCAAAGGTTTGGAGCAAGATATTGGTAAAAACAAGAAGTTTAGTTTGCTGTTTAAATCCACACAGCTGGTTGATCATAACTACATTTCAGTCTGTACTTTGATTTACTTCACTACATGATTTTCCCCCCACATTCAATTAGGCGAAACTCATATATTTGCATTATTAAATTTACTAACCACCAACCATTAACAGTCGATTCATCCACGTTGTTGTTTAACTTTTCTAATTTGTTTTTGAATGATTAATATCTGTCTACTTAATCCATTCACTTTTTAATTTCTAATTTCAGTTTTCCCCTCTTGTCCCAATTCTTTCTTGTCTTTTTTTGTCTTTCGTTTTGTATTTTTCCCCCAAATCTTTGATCATGCCTCGTCTCGTTCTCTCCACGCACATCCCGCCTTCCTCTCCTATCTCACCCACTCCCCTCCCCCTCCCACCCCACCCTGCCTCCCTCCAATCAACCAGGCTGGTCACCGGGTAAGTGCCCTCGCTCTGTGTTGGATCCTGGTTTTCTGCTCGCTCCTCTGCCTTGCACACTAACAAGGGATTGGTATTACACAGCTGTGCTGCTAATTCAGCAAATGCAGTGCTGTGACCTGGTGCCCGGCAGGCTACAATGCTTTAATGCCACCTTATCTCGCCTGTTGTCCCAAACAAGAGATATTTCTCATAACTCATCTACCCAAAACAGTCTACAAATAAGTAAGATTTAGAAACCTAAAGCTCCCATATTAGATTTCAAGAACCCATGTAGAAATCTACCACGACTCAGGCATGCTTTAAGGTCATGTTTCATAAGTTAAATGATCCCTTTTTTGGGAACCCTATCCAGCAACTCATCTATTTCAAAACAGCTGTCCTCATGAATGGAGGTTTTCCAGGTCAGAAGTGTCCTGATTGGACAACTTTTAGCAGTTATTTGGTGAGAAAATCCAATCCAGACCAAGTTTATTGTTTTGTATGTAGAGTTTAGAGAGATTAAATACTTGATGCAGCAGCTATAAATTTATTCACCCAGACTAATTTAATAATTAGCAGTGATTTGACAGTACATGTAAATGAAATGACAGAGCAATATTCCTGTAAATGCTCGCATTTAACTTTTGTCTATCAGTTCCTGGTTTGTCTCAAAATTGAGCAAGTTCATCAAATCACGCTGTATGCACTGTTTCACTATCTAAAGTGATATCTGGTGTAGGAAATAACCCTGATAAAACTTCTAGCTGCCTGTTTGTGTGTCAGTTTGCACTTTTTTGTACGCTTCCAGCACCTTAAGCAAAGATCTAGCTGGGCAAAGCGGTGGTCATCCTGCATTATGTAAGACAGAATCCTGAAAAGTTGGTTTGGTTCCTGTAGTAGTGGCATAATGCAACAATTAACATACACAGCATCACCATGTTGGCTGATGGAGTAATATGGTTATTTATGGGTTTCATGTTTAGTATGAACCTTCAGCTTTGTTAGCGTTTGATTCTTACTGACTTGATGTGTTGTGTGGAAAGATATTTATCTCACTCTTATGCCCTTCATCTGTTATTAAGTGTCTGAAATCCAGCTGTGCTGATTCAGTCCATACTTTTCTAACACAGGCTTTTTTTTTTAAAGATTATGTTAGAAGGAATATTCACAACTTGAATTCAGACACTTAATATATTCAGCTTCTTACTCACAAAGATTTGCTTATTTCCAAGTTTATGCTTTATGAATGAACCCTGTTATCCGCTGTACTGAATTAAGATGGAGTAGGTTGTTGTTTTGGTACAGTAACACAAAACTGGACAGTGTTTTGGTGGTTTTAAATCAAGATGCAACACAAAGTGATAATAACTAACTCAGGGATACAGTGGTTCTGGTGGAGTCTGTGTGCATCTTAACCAGTGGCGTCCCGCAGGGCTCTATCCTCTGCCCACTTCCATCACACAGCCTGAACTCTTCCCGAGGCTAACCTGTCTGTATGTGTGTCTGTGCGATGCTATCAGTTGGTCCTGGTGTTAGGTGACCTGCACATCCCCCACCGATGCAACACCCTACCAGCCAAGTTCAAGAAGCTGTTGGTCCCGGGGAAGATTCAGCACATCCTCTGCACAGGCAACCTCTGCACCAAGGAGAGCTATGACTACCTGAAGACTCTCGCTGGAGATGTCCACATAGTCCGAGGAGACTTTGACGAGGTCTGTGTGTGTTTGTAGACAACAATAGAATAAATCAGATACTTCCTAGCACCTCCCAAACATTTCCATATTCACTACACCCCACAGGAGAAAACAAAAGACTCTGTCTCCTTAATTTGGGCCAAAATTTCCAATAAAAGGCTTTTCACTGACTGCACAAATGGGAGGAAAAGGGCATAATTAATAATGCTGAATATTTAATTGAAAGGAGGAAGGAAATGGATCTCTTGCTGGTACTAAAGACTAACAGCCATGTAATGAAATTGTAACTGCTCCCTTCTCATGAATTTAGTTTTACCTGCCTAGTTTGCAATTTTTAGAAACAGCCACATTGAAAAATTGATATTTTGTGATACTGTGAGGCCACAGTTGATTTCACTGTTCGAGGTCACAGGTTTCAGTGGCAGAACAACATGTGTATCATTACAAGGAAAGCACTTCCAAATGGAAACAACATTGCATAAACCTTGCTGTGCTTATTTTTCTCTCTCACTCGACACGTCCCCTCTCAGAACCTGATCTACCCGGAGCAGAAGGTAGTGACAGTGGGCCAGTTTAAGATCGGCCTCATCCACGGCCACCAGGTGATCCCCTGGGGCGACATGGCCAGCCTGGCGCTGCTTCAGAGACAGCTGGACGTCGACATCCTCATCTCTGGGCACACGCACAAGTTCGAGGCGTTCGAGAATGAAAACAAGTTCTACATCAACCCCGGTTCGGCCACAGGAGCCTACAGCGCACTGGAAAGGTAGTGGAGTCACTCACACTGATCAAACCCCCCTCCAACAAAGGGAATACAGGAATATGTTTAGGTGCCATGCATGTCGCCAGGGTCAGTGAGCCATGCTTCCTCACTGACCCGCCTTACTGGGAACACTTAAAAGGAATGGAGCCATCATTATTGTTATTTCTTATGTGTGCTTTAAGGAGGCAAAGGGTCTGTTGGGACACTGTTTGCTCATTTTAAATGTACCACTGAAGAAGAAATTAGTTGCACAGAAAGCCCGGCGACACACATTGTATTGTTCTTTGTGGTCGTTCTAGATGACAGCAGGTGCAGCAGAGGTGATTACAGGTCGTGTTCAAGGTGATTTTATTCAGTATCGAGATGAGATATAATCATATTTTGACCACAAAGAGTTGTTTCTGTGCCAGTTTAAATCCAGCACCCAAAATCGCTGCAAACTACTGAGGCTGTTGAATAAGTGCAAATTGGAGGTACTTGTACTTTAGTTGAGTATTTCCAGCTATAAAGTTATTTTTCAGATTACATTTTTTACAACTTCATGCCCCTCCTGTCCAGTAAAAACCACATATATTCAAATACTGTGATTTTTCATGTCACTGTTTGTGATAAACTGAAGTTCCTTTATGTGTTGAAATTCCTTCTTGAGCTAAACAAACGGTCAAGCTGGAAAGTGCATCGTCACAGATGTGAAAACAGACGATGCAGTGCTGTAGAATAAACTACCCAACAGGATATAAAGTAGTTAGAATGAGCTCAAACTTAAATATCTACAGCAGTAAAATGAAACACAAACATTAATGCAGCAGTGATGTTAATCCCGAAACATTTTACTTTAATACTTAAGCAAATTCTGCTGATAATATTTACATACTTTTACTTAAAGTCTACCACTGATCGCTATTGATTTGTTCTGCAGCTGATGATCGTCCCCAGTGTGACATGCAGTACAGCAGGTGTAACAGTAGAACCCGACCGACTGTAATTACCGTCAGTCAGAAGTGCAGGAAAAAGGCCGCGACCCTGAACACATCTGTCTTCTCTCCTTACAGCAACATCATCCCCTCTTTTGTATTAATGGACATCCAGGCGTCCACGGTGGTGACGTACGTTTATCAGCTGATCGGCGACGACGTCAAGGTGGAGAGAATCGAGTACAAGAAATCTTAAAAAAGGGGTGGCGTGAGGAAGAGGAGGAGGATGAGGAGGAGAAGAGTTGGGTTACCGTGGCTCAGTGTATCGTTTCATTCCTTTCCACCAGGGGGCAGCAGCTCCCCTGCAGTCACCACAATGTTAAAGCTGTAGCAAACTCAGTAATTTAACTCTAAAAGACCTCTGTATTATATTGTTTATACGTCATCAGCATTTGCTTATATCCGGGCTGACATTTGGTAACTGTAGAGAACGTAATAATGTCACATGTACTTGTTATCAGAAGAATATTTGGTGCCATTTTCCTTTTTTTGTGTTATTTTCACTCTCGTCATGTCTTGGACACGTAACCAACAGGCCTTTAGCTTCATATAGTTGAGTTTTTTCATTAATTTCCCACAATAAAAAGATCTTATGTCACTCCATCAGTCGTTTTGTCTTCAATAATACTGAAAACAATAATACCAGTGCTGATGTGATGGTATAAGCCATCGATGTAGCACAATATGAACACAAGCAGTAGAAAACACTGTGATTGAGGCTGTTTCTCTTCAGTCTTTCCAGCACTATTAACACAGAACACATGGAGCACGAGAGGAGAATTTCATGATTGAGTTTATGTCAAAATTACACAGATATCAGCCTGTCTGTCTGAAGTAACCTTGAAGTAAACCTTCTCCAACATCAAGACAAAAGAGCCCTGCTAGCTTTGTCCTGCTTGTCCACAAGAAACTCAGAGACATTATGAAGACGAATCTACAGTTGGATGGACCATATAGTACCATAAACATACATACATATGTAAACAAACAAACAAAATGTAATTAGAAGATATAGCTATAAGATATACTGAAAATATAATTAGCTAATCAGTTTGATTTGTTAATGTGAACTGTCCAACTTATTGGACAAATTGCATGTATTTGTGTTTTTTGATGCTTTTGCAAAGTTCTTTGTAAAACTTTCCAGCTAATACAGTCAATTTAATTAAAGTGAACAGAAAAATACCATTTAGTGTGTCGGAAACGTGGCTGCAGTCCATCTAATACCAGCAGTCCGACCTATCAAAAAGTTATTTTCAGGAAAAAGAAATCAACTCTACTTTTAAAAAGCTAAAATGTACGTGTTTTTGATCTCTTCAAGGCATTGATTAATTACTCCTGTGAATACTTTTGTTGATCTTGAGGTTTAACGACAACACAACAAGCCATTTTCCTGCTTCATCAGCTACCTGGAACTGTGAGAGTGGGCAGAGAAGGATGTTGCAGCAGCTCAAACTACAATAGAAATGTCACAGATCTGAGAAGGCGTCATCTTCCCACTCCGCCATAGAGAGTGAACTCAGACATTCACTCACAGAATCGTCCAGTCCTTCCTCCTCCTCCTCCTCCTCCTCCTCCTCTTCTTCATCCTCTTTCTCTTCCACCAACAGCCTGCTCCTGGCTCCTGCCAACCAAACATTTAGCCAACTTAACATGACACACGAATGGTTTTACATACATAAAGTAACTATTGTTGGATAGTTAAAGGAGCCTCATATTTTCTGGGGCAATAAAATGAATAATCTGGGTATAAAATACACTGACTTTTCCAAAATTACTCTAAAATTAGAAAAGAGGTAAAAACTGACTTACCTCTTGGACTTTTCCTTGTCATGGTGGGAGATGCTGTTGTGCGTGTCTTCATCGTTCTTTGTTTTGATGCCGATGTGTTGGAGATCCTGCGGCATTAATAAAACAGCATGAGAATGTTACACAGCTTCTGTATGATGTTTCTCTCAAAGTGAGATAAAAAGAACAACTGCGTGCAGCCAACAAGATTAAAATATGTTCTGCTACTTTTTATGGATTTTGTTGGATGATACAAATGTGGGCATGTTGAAAATATGACCTCTGCGGTCTCCTTTAGAGCGACATTATGCAACTATTCTACCTTAAAATAACTTCAAGTTCATTTTCATGGCCTGATTTGTAACAGGGAGAAAGGCACAGCTTTCATTCCCACTCTGCACTCCTAACGCCTCCTCGTGCACCATGTTTTTTAGGATTAGCAGGTTCAGTAGAAGATAAAAGATGGCACATCACAAGCTGGTCCAGTGCTATGAAGTGGTCCACGAGCAGGCACCTTGTTGTGAATGTGAGGATGGAGGGAAGCAGACGGGCTGTTTGGTGCGTGAATAATCTATCAATGAACATCAACTAACTACTTCCACTACTCTGCTGTTTGCGTTTCATTATTCTTCAGACTTTCGCTCAGTGTAGGTTGTAGTCAGTTTAAAACTGCAGTTAGCCTTCATGCTAACCAAACAATAACCTGGATAAGCAGGTGTAGAGTGACAGCTGTCTGTTAGAAACAGCTGAGGACATTTTTTCATCTTTGGTTAACGTTAAAATGCAAAATGGTATTTTTATGGTTCAACTTTTAGACTTCAACTGCCTCATATAATATTTAGTTTCTTCTGAATGTGCAGCACTTGTCTGATTTCACTGAAGGATGAGCTGAGGCCTTGCTCGTGTGTGTGTCTGACGCTGATGTCCCCGTTATTGACCCGACAGGCCAGTTTGAACCAGAAAGGACAGAGACTGAGTTGGGTTTGTTGTTTTTGAAGAGCAGCACTGGAAATGTTTTCCCAGCATACCTCCACTGATGGTGTGAAGTTTTGTCTTTTACTGTGCTGCTACTTCACCTCATGGTGTTAAAGATGAGCTGCTCTCGAAAACACCAATTCCTGCGTAATGTTGCTTTAAACCATGTTTTTGTACATGAATATCTGTTGAAATGTGTCCTACCTGGCTCGCCTGTTTGGGATTTTAGGCAGAAAGGATTTCCTTGGACTAATGTTTATCTTCTGCTTGTGTTTTGCCTCCGCAGGAACGTCCGATGGGTGTTTATTACTCTCATCAGCCACCGGTAAGGTAGCAGACACCACAGCGAGGTCGTCTCTTTCAGGGTCGTAGCCTGCAAACCATCAAACTGGTGTTAAAACGTTTGTTTGGCTCAGAGAGTCACTGTGAAGATATAAATCAGGCTTGAATTCACTAAAATGTGATCATTCCTGGTCACGTTTGAAAAAACTCATTACAAACAACAGAAGAACTACAATTCATAGAAACACAAGAAAATATCTGCATTTCTTTTGTGAATTCTGAGGACGGATGGAGCACCAGAACTACAAAAGTAGAGTAAACGTGTTAGTGCATTTGATAAAATAAGATTTGAGATACTGTCTGTAGCTCATAGTGCTTTATAGGTCCGGCTGTAAATAAAGTTTAAGCCTTAATATGTAATTAATGGATCAAAGTCAAACATCACTTCCATGTGCAGCGGTGGAAGAAGTACTTTGATATTTTACTTAAGTAAAAGCACAGTGTAAAAATACTATTAGATGGAAGAGTTCTGCATTCAAAATCTTACTTAAGTCAAATTATACTTTATTAATTATGCAGGATATTATACTTTACAGTAGATCAACGGTAAAAGTGGAGCTAATCTCAACCAGCTTACTTTATATAATCCTTTCTCTTATTTTAATTCATAATAATATACCATCATTTACAAGTTGGTGTGAGTTAATGCTATTAAATAATAAACACAGTGGAATAAAAGGTAGAATATTAGTTTCCAAAATGTAGTGGAGTAGAAGTATAAAGTAGCATAAAATGGAAATACTCTTTAAAAGTACCTCACAATTGATATTAGGTGCAGCGCTTGAGTAGATGTTCACACTGGAGGGAAAATAAGACTTGAACAGACCGGTCGTATTTGTTTGGCTTCACTCACCTGCTCGTATACACCTGTGCAGCACGTTCATGTAGTGCTGGGTGATGAGGTTACGAACGTGTTCGCCGCTGTGGGAAGCTGCGATGGTGTACAGATACTCCCTCTGAGCCGGAGTCAGTGCTGCGTGCTGAGGGGCACACAGGGGTCAGGTCACACTGATTACTGATTACTGTGTAGTGCTGCACCTCATCCTATCTTATTTTAGGCAGATTTACACCCAGGTGTATGCTGGACAGAGTATAACGTGCGTTTAACGTACCCTGCCTTTTATATTTGTATTCGACTCATCATTTTAACCTAGCCATGATCTTTTCCTAAACCTGACCAAGTAGTTTTGGTGCCTAAACCCAATCAAACTGTGACTGAAAACTGCTGGTAATAAAAAAGAAAACTAAAATATATTTAAAAAAATGAATTAATGTAACTTACTGTTGGTCAGACAGGATCTGTACTGGGTGAACGTCCACCCAGGTGCAAACAGACACTTACTTTATTCCAGTAAGTGTTTAATAAGTGTTGCAGACGTTCTAACATGAAGTCACAAAGGCGACTACAAGTACGTCCTTTATTAAGTACATTTTTGATAATTATCAAAAGAAAAAATACTCATTGTGCAATAAAACCTTCCCTGTTTGTGTGTTTTCATCTGATGTTTCTAGATTAATAGTACGGCTGCATCAATGTGCTCGTGTTGCATCTCACTGCTGTAGATGTTCAAGGTTAATCTACAGCAATGCATCATGGTCCCTATGTTTGTAAGTCTAAAAAGTCCTCAGTTTTCAGAATTAGGAAAACAGCTTTGTTTTTAAAACATGTCACAACGATGAATCGTCTTACCTTGAGGAATGGGGCTGCAGTTATGGTTTTGGGGATTTGTACGGTCGTCACATGTTGGAGTCGTGGTTCACATGTTGTGGCTGGTGGTCGGTGGATTCTCAAACCGCTGTTCAAGTTCACGGAGGCAGCTAACGACGCAGTAACCAGAGAGAAAACAGGCAGAAAAGCTGAAATATTTGTTTGCTGAGAGCCGGGATATTGGAGACAAACATTATTAATGTCTGGATAAAGTTCTGGCAACTTAAAGTCCTCTACTGAAATTCTTTTACATGGTATTTTCACAGGAGTGATGCATTAAAGTGCCACGTTAGTTACATGAACCGTTGCTGTGTAGTTAACATCAGTTTAAAAATAGCCCACTCTTAAAATGTTCTAAGGTTGTAATGTTGCTTTGAACATCTTGTAGCTTGTCTTGATGAAATTTAATGATGTTTATGGCACTTTGCTAAAAAAAAGTTTAAAAGTGAAGCCTGTTTGTTTCAATGGACTCTTGGTTTTGGCTAAATCTATACGTCCTACTTCAGTATATGAGCTTTTATCATGTTGAGCGCCTTGAAAAAAGGACTAATGTTGTCGTTTTCAGTATGAAGAGGGGCTGGCCTGTCGGATTAACTAGTAGTATAGTAGTATGTAGGTTAATTTGATATTTAAGACCACTGCTGAGCACTTTAAAAGTTACAAAGTTACAAAGTTCAGTCTAAAATTAAACTAAAAGATTATTCTTGAATCTAGGAGGTCATATTTGGCTGGTGTCAAAGTGTGCACGTGAGCCAAAAGTGAAGTTAAAGTGTCAAACCAAAGAGCTTCTAATTAGAAAGCAGCACGAGGGAGCTTTCTTCTCTCTGCAACGCATCAGGCGTGACCCGGATTGTGTTCAGGTGTGGGATTTCACCTTGTTTCCACTGATCTCTTCACGCCGCTGTGCCCCAAATAGGAAACCTGGCTATCCAGTTTCAAAGCAGACAGGAAACTAGACATGTTTTGTTTATTTAAGAAGGAGATAGTGCATGCACATCTGAAATCAGACCCACGGAAAGACAGAAAAATTGACAAAATACAGTGGATTCACTAAACAGTGGAGTCCTTATTTGGGTTTCCTCTTATTTCTCCTTGCACTTCCCTTTATTGATTTAATAAAAACTGTGTTTTTGTAGAATTCAAACTTACCCATCCTTGATTCATTCATCCCAGTTCTCCTGCAAGAGAAAGAGCATCAGAAAAGTGTCATCTCAGCAACATTAACACAAACTCACAGGTTAAAAACATAGAATTAGGACAGAATATTTTGCAATAGAATTAAATAAATAATTACTTTACCTTGGCAGAGCATCATCCTGATGGAGCCTTTCTGCAAAAGTCACTTGTTTTTTCATGTTCATGTTGCAGACGTACAGAGACACAGTCAGGTGTCCTCAGCAGCAGCAGCAGCAGCAGCCAGTTGAGCTCCAGTTTAAAACATATCCGTCCACACTGGGTTCAGTCCAGATAATTAAAGTAAAGAGGCTGTCTGGTCTTACTAACGACCTGACAGGCCGGTGGGTGTGTCCTTTCCCATAAAGCTCCAGCCAGTTTGCTGAAACAAAAGAGAGTAAATAACAAACTTTTGAAGAACCAGTTGGCTTTAGTGGCAGTAAAATGTTCTGAGTTCAACATACAGAAAGAGTTTTATTCAGCGTTTGTCTTTTGTGTGCTCCAGCTTCCTCCTTACTGACACAACTCCAGTGAACTCAGGGCTTTAAATTCCTCTGGTCTTAAATGTTTGCGAAATAAATGTGCGGAGTTGCTTGTTGTGAAAATTCCTTTCTCTCTAAACACAACAAAGTGGGTTTGATAAATGAAAAACAGACAGAAAAGGTTCTGTTTTGAACACACAAAGGGATTTGGTTCAGTTTTGACTTTAATCAACCTAAACCAATAAAAAAACTGCTGTGTGCAATAAATATTGTTTTAATCTTGAATCTCATCCAAACTGGATGAGAGGATCTCTGCAGATTGTGTAATATAACTAGAAATATGTACACAGAGACCAGTGGAAAGTACATTTGCTATATTCATCTAGTACAATATCTTGATTTTCATATTATGATATCAACATGTTGATATATTTATCTGAATGTTTCATTCTTTTATTACGTTTTATTAAGCTCTCTCTCTTGTTTGATTTGATGCTGTAGATTTGGTACTTTTATATTGTTATTTTCAGATCTCTGGATTACTCTGCTCCCCAGCTCCTCCTGAGAGAGAAGCTTGTTTGAAACCGAACTCATAGCCAACATAAAAAACACCTGAAAAAACCAACCCTGTAACCAAATAACGGCTTGTTTGAATGCACCAACCGCTGATGTTTAAATCAACCAATCAGATTGATTCTACCTCTCCCCGTGTGTCGGGCTGTTTAGATAATAGATATTCCCCCTCGCTCTCTCTGTGTATTGGAATATCCCACATAAATCCCTAACGGCCTCCTCTCCAGGAAGCTTTCATCGAATACTTTCACATTTGAATTGGCTTCGGATAACTTTCGTTTTCCCAACAGTATTCATCACAGAGTGGTGTAGTGGGAGTACCAGTGTAAGTGTTTTTCCCTTTGCAAACACTCTCCACTCATGACTCGAATGCTAATCATACACCTGCAGGCATAGGTGAGCAATGACTCCCACTCACTTTCATGATGTTTCCACCCCTCATGCTGCCAGCAACAGAGGAATGTCAGCGATGTGGTTGTTAGATATGTGTGTGCTTTATGTCTGTCCTTTGAACAGCGAACTTTCCCCACTGTGGGATCAATAAAAAGATCGATCTTTTATCTTTATCTTTATGTCCCCACAGGGACACAGTAAGCCCGGGTGAGCCAGTGGGCTTTGACCTTAAAAGCTCATACCAGTGATTTTGCATGTTTAACTCCATTTGCTACAAGTCGTCTGTAGCAACAAAAGAAAGGATCTTAATTTAGATCATTACATTAATTGATTTTTAGTCACTTTTCAGCCACTTCATGGCTCAGCCCCTGGCTACGTTGTTAAATCACTGTTCCCTTATGAGCCTGAACGCAGACTTAGGTCTTAATGCTGCCACCACTCTTTGTTATTATTCCTGTTACTGTTCTTATCTCTATTAATCATTTTGTGTTTAATCTCAAGGGCCTGATTTGATTCACCACGTCCTGCCCTGTCTTTAACCACGTCAAGTACTTTGCAAGTGCTGTATAAATAAAGTTATTATTGTTATTACTTTTGGACACCACAGCGTGCTGTAAAGACAACACCACTGATAATAACAATAACTACAATAATATTCTTTTTCATAGTGTACTTTTCAAGTTTAAGCACTAATAAAAACACATCCCTCAGACACGCTGGGGAAATGCACTTAAATGCCTCCTTGAATCCAGGAAGTGATTGTTGTCCATTCCACTTTATATTCAAGCTATATTATTGTGTTGTGCATGCTGCTAGCCTTAATTATTATTATTATTATTATGGAGGCAGCTGTAGTATTAATATTTATATTGTTATTATCGGATCTCAACATGATGCAACAACTTTCACTCTGCCCAGTGGAAATGACCTCTGGGATAGAAAACGAAAGTACAGTAATGGAAAACCCCTTCATCTGCCTTCAAATGGCATCACCGAGCTGATTCCTAGATAAACACAGCCACGGCAGAGCAGAGAGGTGCATTACTACTGGCATGCAGGATACAATCTGTGCTCAACCAAGCAAAACTGGAAAAATAAAGATGAAAAGATTTTGGAAACCTCGGAGCACTGACAGCAGGAGACCTTTATTGGACAACGTGGAAATAGACACCACAGAGGGTAAGAGTCTGTTATTGTGATGATGATTCATCTATGATGATTCATTCTCTTTTTATTTGGACTATTATTACATTACATTCGATGCAGCTTGTAATGAAAACAAGAGAAACTGTAGGAACTGTACTCTTTTACGTGGGCTTTTCTTCTGTTTCCCCTCCCTTAAAACATGTTATTGAAGATGAGACACAGATAAGAAGCAGATAACATTAAAAAAAAACTGGAAACAGCACTTTGATTTGAGGCTGAATTAAAGTAGTGGAGAAATATTAGGACAACTGTGTTACAGTAGTTCAGATCAGACCAGCTCAGACTGTGGCATGGCCTCATTAGGCATGCGGGGGAATGCCGAGTATCCACCCAGACATGTAATCTGAGTTCACTTTGGGGAGTGTTGCATGAAGAACAAACACTATTGAAACATACGCCTGTGGGGAGGAGTTCCAAGTGTGTGTGTAAACTTGCCATTGGCCTGGATTTAACTTTAATCTCTCCTCCTCAAAAAAACAAACCTGTTAGTCCGCTTCGATACGACTGAGTGGAAAACCATGCTTAGCAAGCATGACCTCAGCTGAGCAACCAGAAATGATAGAATAGGATTCAGTCAAGTTTGCTAAATGATATGATAACATACAATACAGTACCAATACAGAAGTACTATTGAACTGCATTCTTGTTAATGGCCAACAGGGGGAGAAATCTGAATGAATATAAATTAAATAAATGAGAAAACTAACCTACTTCTTACTTGATTTATTACCTCAGTAAACATTTTTTGATGAGTTTATGGTTTTAGTCGCTATTTTTTTTTATTACAGCATAATATTTAGTGAATTTTGTCCCCATTTAGAGGAAAATCAACAATAAAGTAGAGAGCTTCTAAAAGCTGAACTTGAGGCTTCAAAGCGACTACCCACAAACCAGTGGGTGAAGTCATGGTGACTGCATCCACTTCTTATTGACAGTCTGTGATTCATTCTTTGAGCTAATCTTAATTTGGTGTGTTAGCATGCTAACACAGAGCTAACACATGCTAACCAGAGTTAATTCAACCGATCTTCACCAGATTTTAAGGCAAACCACATAATAGTGGCATGAAACCACAAACATCTGCCTCATGGTAGACACTGTCTGGGACACTGCGGTCAAGGTTGAGACTTTGACACACTGGTTACAGCAGGTAAAGTCAGGGGATCATTGAAATGGGTGCAATACATCCTCTGGGAAACATGAACCAACTTTTACGGAAATCCATCTAGATATTGTGCTCAAAACCACAAACGGCAGCTCGAGGTAGAAGAAACATCAGAAGTCAGCAGGATCCATGTGGGAAATGTTGAACTGAACATTATAGTTTCTGTTGATGTGGACAAGAACCAATTAAACAACTGAATATTACTCCTGTTGGGTTTGACAACCAGGATACTGACATGCATGTATACTTTCCTTTTAACAAAAGCTTCTATATGACTCTTTCATAGGATACAACCAGACAGGTGCCCGGCCTGACTGCACCCCTTTGGAACAAAACACTTTGAACAAGGTGGAGCAACGCTTACAGAACATAGAAGAGAAGGTCGGACTCCAGGAACTAGCTGAACTCCTGGGTGTGTCCTCCTCCGACGATGGATCCTGCTGCTCAATGCGCCCTGAGGTCGACTCAGGACATCAGAGTGCTGTTCGCCTCATCCAACGATCCGTGTCTCAGCACTTCCCCATGCCAACACCAGATCTGAGCCTTCAGCAGAATTTGTTCAGTGTGCAGGAAACTGTGCGCAATGAGCTCGTGAGGCTGGCTCCACTGTTGCAGTCAATGGGGTTGATGGGATATCTGATTGATGGCTACCATCGTCAGACATTTGCTCACCTCCATCATCTGCTCCAGAGCGTCAGCACCCCCAAGATGACCTTTGTGCTGATGAAGTGGGTCCTACACACATATCTGAGGTATCTATCAGTCCAGCCTGCATTTCTACCTACTTCATCACCACAACATATAAACATGTGCATACTAACATACAGTCTTTTGCAAAGGTGCGACATGCTGCTGCTCAGTTCTTTGTTCTTTATTCGGATAACCATCAGCTTCCACACATTACACATACAGACAAGCAAACAACAGACAAAGACTGATACCCTGTCAGTCTCAACAAAAATGACAAATTATTACAAATTACAAATATATCACGATATCAGATAACTTCGACAATGCTTGTGCTTGGTTTACTTCAATAGGTATTTGCATCTGATTTGTTTAATGTGTGCTGGTAATAACTTTGGAATTTCTGGTACTTTCCCAGTCAGGAGCTGTTCTGTCACCCTGACATTCAGGAAGCAGATCCCATAAAAGAGGTCGACCTCCTGCTGTTTACAGAGTGGGTCGCAGAAGCGAAGGGCAAACTGCGTGAAAACGTGCGGGTAAGGACACAGACTCTCACATTGTTCAGGCTGCTTTTGCCCCAAGCATGAGGAAATTCATCCAAGGGAAACTCCAAAGTCAAACTAGGTCACAGCTGACATGAGCAACGTAATTGTTTGCTTTGTTTTCTGAGCTGGAACCTGCACCTGTCTTGAATTTGATTAATTGAATTTGATGTGGTTATAGCTTCTGTCAAATTGTTCCAATAGACAATACACACTTGTGTTGTTATAATAGAATAGAATAGACTTTATCGCCATTTGCACGAGTAAGAACAAGTTAATTGAAATTCTTTGTTTGTTTCTCAGTCAGCTTTGTAAACGAAATACAGAATAAAAGCAAGAGCAGCAAAAAAAGTAAGCTATATACAAATATGAATATCAGAATAAAATAAAATAAATACACATAATAAATAAGAAAACAGTAGTAAAAGCACTCTATATAAAAATATGAAGATAGTAATGCCCCGAGGAGGTATTGTTATGTGTAATGTGCTACGTAATGTGTTGTGTTGTGCATTGTGGCTAATGTGCTGAATTTATATTTGTTTTCTAATCGCTGTGCATGTGTTGTCAACCTAATGAAGATGTTTTCTTCATTTGCTGGTGTTTTGTCTGCTCATTAAGCCGCAGCGTGTTGAGCTGATTTGCAGTTATTTAAAAAAACAGACCTAAAGCTTCAGCATCTGCACTTTGGAGGCTGCAGCCTGTTGAACTGTACCACCTTATAAACAGAGGTGTTTTTTGTTATTTAGCAGATGCTCATTGATATAAATGAAACATCTGCCAACTGAGAGATTTCTTTGTTTCACAGAAAGATGTCAGCGCGTCCCTGGAGAACATCTTGCAGAATGAGAAAAGCCGAACAAGTTGTGATCCTGAGGAAGCTTTCATTAGACTTTACACGGACACCATTCAGGTACTTAAGAAATAAGTTAGAAGTGTTTGGAGGGATTCTGATCAAGTAGAATTTAGATATTGAATATTTATTAGTTGTATAATAATGTTGTCTCCATTTTTGTTTCTCTGTAAGTATCTCAATGCCATGACCGCAGCAGCACACAAAATCAACTCAAACCTGTCAGATCTCGTCCGAGAGGTCTGTTTCCAAGAGCTGCTGATGTTTCTGGGGAGGTGAGAGTCTATTTTCAGTTTGGGAATAAAACATTTCAGATTTACAGATTTCCAAACAGACTCTACATAAAAAAAAATAACTTCTTAGACCTTAACTTTGCCCATTGTTTAGCCGGCACATTCTCTTTGTTTTGTAGGTACAAAGCTGAGCAGACTGACCTTCTTGGAAAATGTGCAAAAATGGACAAACTAGAAACGACACACTTCTTCAAGACTTTGAACAACTGCAAAGAAATCAAGTGAGTATTTGAGCACGTTTCTCTTTGCTTAACATCAAAATCCTGACAAATTCAGATTTGCTCTGTTCTTTGAGGCGTATTTGGTTTGAAAATGCTTGTAAGAAAGCTTGATGTACTGTGAGAAGATAAATGAATATCTTTATATGTTCACGATGTCTCCTCTCAGGCACCATGTCCAGAACAGAGGTACAGGCATCGAGAAATCCCTTTTCACAGGAATTATAGAGCTGCTCGAAGACATGGAGGCTTCTACTATGAAACTCCTGATGGAAACGGTAGCTGACATTGCACAGGTAGCTGTTCAATATAATATACATATTATTTTGATAGATGGTGCATTATTTTGTCAAACAAGTTTTAATGTGTTAACTCAAATGACATTTTCTGTCCACCAGAGCCACCTGAAGAGCTACTTCACAACAAGCAACAACAAGCAGTACTTCCTGCTGATCGACAGAGTGACGACTCACTTCCCCAAGCTGACGGTCTGCCCAGATTTACAAAAGGTGCATTCAAAAATCTGAGCTACAGTAAAGACAGTTTTTTTTTGCACTTTTATATTTTTAGAGTTAAAGACTTGCAACAATAAACAACAAAACTAATAATGAAAAGTAATAAAATTAAAAAATAGTAAAGTTTGTCAATCATTCGACTATTTGCAGATTTGTTTCGATGTCACTATTTAGAGTCTTGTATGTTGTGCTTCTCATAGTTCAAGATATGTGTCAGTTTTTCCATTAAGATTTATTCAGTCATCAACTATTGATCCTTTATCGGAGAGCACTCGTCTCCCCCAGTTCCTCATAACAGCTCTTTTGCTATCAAACCAAATATCTGTATATAGTATTTATTCCAGCCTTTTTTCCAGGTGTTTTTGCCTGAATATTTTGTGTTGTTGTTGTCTTTGTGTCTCTCAGAGAGTGATGGACGAGGTCTACAAGCTCATCGCTCACACTTACCTTAAACATCTTGTCCGGAGCAAACTGAGCAAACTGCAGAAGTGCTGGGGTCAGGATGTCGGGCAAACAGTCACCAGGGATGCTAAGCGACTTCACGCCACTATCTCAGACCTGGTGAGATCAATGCTTCGCTGTTAATCATCGGAAACAGGCTGGTTGCAGCTTAAATCCCTGACCTGTGTGTGTGCTGCTGTGTTGTATCAGGCCCCTGGTGTCCAACAGTGCAACCTCATGCTACTGAAAATCAGCGAGCTGTTGGACTGCAGTGGCACTGACGCGATGAAGGTCATACTTGCTCACATACCGAAGGAAAGTCCCACGTTGAGGTAAATCATTCTGACAACAGGTCTTCCCCTTAAACACAACTCATGACCATTAGAGGAACTGCATCTCACTAACCTGGTGTTTTGTCCTCAACTGCAGCGAGGACCTGGAGCTCCTGCCCGTCCTGCTGCGCTGGAAGGGTCTTTCTCGATGGCAGGTTAAGGAGGTGCTGGACGCCCTCCCCGGGCAGGAACCTAGATCTGTGTCCTGCTACTGCTGGTGAAAGCTGGTCCACAGATGATCAACCGCAACAAGCAAAGAGAGCCGAGCTGATTGTTCAAAACGTTCAGGAAACTTGGATGTCTGTTTGTACGTCTGTCTATCTGCTCTTCAGCTGTTCATTCAGCTCACTTCAGATTTAGTGGGTGTGTTGCTGGGGACCAAATTTTTTGTATATCTGTAGATTTTGCTGGCTGGCCCTCAAAGTTTGCTCAAATTCTAAAAGTTGTCATACAGATTTGGGGCCAATTGGTCAGACGTTGGTGGTGTAGCAGCATTGTAGCTATATGTGTCTGCACGTGTGCCCTTTGCTGGGGTAGTGCTGATCCTGCAGCTGATGGACGGATGGACTACGCTGCTTTCTCAGTTACAGACAAACTGAAATGATGAATTCATCTATTCAGTCACGTTAAAACCAGAGAAAAGCTGTTTACATGCGTACGTTGTTAAATATTTAGCTGGATTCTGCAACGAAAATGTTCTCCCTGTCATTATTATGCACATTTTTTATTATTTAATAAGTTCGTTGTTGTTAATAAGTTTATTTAGTTATATTAATACATAATGTAGAAATAGATCTTTTACAGAAACATCCCGGTACCTGCCAGCCTATGTTTAATGATGCACTATCAAACATTAGTGTTAGAAGCAAAGATTGTTCTGTTTTAGCTATTTTAGTTATTGCACTTCTGAATTACACTTGAACTGCAGATTCTGTCTGAACTTGAACCTTTTTAGTTTAATTTATTTATCTTTTGGGATACAAATGTGGGTTTTACTGTTGTTTCTACTTTTTCTACTTTGTACTGATGTTTCCACTGACGTGTGAGGTGAACTGTTGTGGTTTATCAGTTTTAAGTCCTATTTGCTGCCTTAATGTGATATTTAATGCTTTTGTATTTTCTTAATGTTAATGTTATGATGTTTTATACTGTATTCTTCGGTTACAGGTTACTTTTTTCTGTCTGCAATTTAATGAATAAACTTCAGAGTGATGATCTGTTGAAAACTGTTGTTGGCTTCGTTGTTCCACCACTAGATGGAGACTAACATCACCTTTCATGGGACGCTGCTCCACAGCACAGACACAACTGATCTCAGTGGGTCTTAATGTGGGGGTGGGTCCTCTTAATGGGCCCCAAGATAAATGAGGGCGCTCACAAGACGATCGAAGGAACAGAACACAAGCTTGTTTTCATTTTTTCTAACTTTTCTCAAATTCTTGTGTTTATCTCATGAAATACTGGATACTTTTAGATCTTCAGGCTAAAAAAAATCCTGTTTAAAGCTCATGTCCAAACCAGCTGGGAGGACAAAGAGCACACTGTACACCGCAACACTGCATGTTTTCAAAATAAGAGTCTGCAGCTCTGTGAGACTGTAACATGGAAGTATAAAATGACCTGGATACCAAAGACAAAGATGGCGCCTGTTCAGTCCAATGAGAATTGCTCACCTGGTGCTTCCAGGTGAGATTTAAACCTCCATGGCTTAAAAATATACAATACAGGGAGTGATATTTGACCTCCTTTATAGCTGAACGTGTCCTGTCAGCAGTTTTATTGATGTCTCTTTTGGGGAAATGCTTTGCAGCAGATTTTTGTTGCAATGCTGCAAGAGGTCTCTGGGAAAAATGTTCTTAAAAGAACGGCAGCAGTGCTTTGAGCTCAGCGCTAACGTCGGCATGCTGATGTTAAACTGTTTATCATGTTATCACCTGATAGCATTTGCTAATTAGCACTGAAGTACAGCTGAGGCCGAAGAGAATATCAACAGTTTTTAAAGGATCTGGTCAATTAACCAGACCCACAAAGTACTGGACAAATTTTGACTTGATGATGACGCGAACTTAAAAGTCACCAAAGTTATTATAATGTTTGTACCAAATTAAATAGTACCCCACAAAATACCTGTATTTTATTAATTAAACCTCAGCTTCATAGTGGCGCTAGAGAAAAAGTTTGGTGATCACCAAAGTCAGATGGATTGTTCCTAATCCATCTGATATGGTGAGATATTTCTGCTGGCACTGCATTAAAAGGGCAGAGGATTACAAAAGTGACAACAATTTATCCTGAGGGGAATATGAATGTGTGCACCAGATATCAAAGTGGTCTCTTATCTAACGTGGTGGACTGACTCACAGAGCTACAACGATAACATGGCTACTAAGAAGAAACTGTTTCATTTGATTTCAGCTTTCACAACCAAATAAAGACTAAAAACTAATAACAATAAATATTAAAACTCAAAATATTTGGTCAGTGTCTACCTGTGATTCAGAGGTGAGCAGCTTTTGAGTCTCAACAGGAAAGCACCATCCAGCTTCCAGTTACTGGTCAGCCTGATTATTCCCAGCACAGTTTACTGCTAATGACTTCAGTGACCTTGTCATCCTTCATCCCTCTCACTCTCCAAGGGGGATATTGTAGCTTTGACCCCCGGCATCGTGAGCACATCCTTGCTCCTCCACTCAATAAACAAACAGAAAGACTCTCAGCAGAGAAATCTTCACACTGTCGGTAATTTTCAGCGGCACCCTTTGCAGACTCATATCCTTCCTGCCTTGTGGAACGGCCATTAGCTGCAGCTACAGCGCAGAAATAATAAACTGGAAACACCTCAGCTACAGCCTCTAATCTCACAAAGGAGGGTCAATGATTTCCTGGGATTGTGCACGACTGGTTTGGCAGCCTGTGGTGTGATGTCTGGCTCCTCCAGTCTGTTTGTCCTTGAGTAAGACACTGACCCCATCTGGATTCCCCAGAAAAGACTAGAAAAGTCACTTCTGACCTTCTGGTGGAAAATTTCTTCAAAAAGATTCTTTAAGTGCCACATTTTCCCTGCCATGGGACTAATAAAGGAATATTTAATCTCATTTTTACCATCTGCCAAATGGATTGACACAAAATGTTGTTCAGACATGCTGTTATGTGCTCCATGTGTGTTTCTGTAATTATAAGAGTGGCATTCAGCTTTTGAGCTCGCTTTAAGTTGTGTAATCTCTTTGGTTTACTTCTTGAATAAATATTTGTTTTCTGCTCATCCCCTAAACATCTTTTGGGTGGTAACACATGCGGTGTGGTGAAGTCTTCCTGTAGAGTACAGGTGAATTGTGTTATGAATTACACACATAGGATGTTAAAGGACATTGAAAATATATATTTAGAAAAGACAACACAACTAAAAGTGGCAAAGTGGCGAGCAGGCCATCTAGCAGGTGACGTATATTGTTTAAGATGTTTAAGACACACAAAACTAAACGGTATTTTACAATCTCACGACAAACTACGCCTTTCTTGACTTGCAGAATTAGCTTTCAAGTTGACAAACATCGTGTGTGTCACCATTGATTACTGTACATATTTTTTTCCATTGACCATATGTAGGAAGTGGACGGAGCCGTCATGACATCACACATTTCGAGGCCTCAAGTTTGGCTTTACGGTCGTCGCCATCTTGATTTCATGGCCGTCGCCCTTTTGGTTTTTCAGAGCAAGACGTGTCGTTCGCTCCCCAAAAAACGGCTCTGATTAGTTAACTTAACCTGCTTTATCACCGATTTTACTCTAAATGGATCCAAAATGTACTAAATGAGCATCAAGCTGTACTGAGGAAGACTTGAAACCAGTGAAATTCCCTCATAGACTTCCATTCATTATGACTTCTTTATAATATCTATAATTTCTTTTCCAAAACAAGGTCCCATGAGGCCCAACAAAAGGCGCTGGACTTCTTTAACATCTGCACGTTAGCATCATAATCATTACTAGCATGCTTTTGCCGCCATGCTAACAGTTTCTTGTTCCCTCGCCCATCCACAGTTTCTGCTCATGTCCAAAATATTGCTGATATCGATTCAAGTCTGGTTTGTCTTCTTCTGTCTAAATGCAGCTCTACATGATTTAGTCCAGCACTAAATGTTCAGTGAGGTAATGTTCACATCAACATGCAGTAAACTTTGGCCTAAAAATTGTTGTTTTTTTTATCCACACGGTGATCAAAGGTGATTTTTTTATTGTTTTGGTGATGTGAAGGTAAAATGTGCTGCTTCAAGACTTTTAGGAAATCAAACAGAGGTTTTACCAAATTTATTTATAAACTTAACTTACATTTAACACTTTCTCCAACAATATTCTGTGCATCAAATCAATTGAGACAAAAATACAACTATAAAATTAAATCTCCCTTTATCGCACTTGGTATAAAAAAATATACACATTATCAGGGAATTACACTTCCACACACACACACACACACACACACACACCTGATCTAAAGAGAACCGTATTAACCAGCAACAATGTGAACTTTAGCTTATACATTCATACAGTAACGATACTCATCCATCATTTTACTCACGTTCACACCAAAGTAACATCTGAACAAACCTGTGGATGAAAACACCAGTGTCCACCCCAGCATAGTCACACACAAACACTACAACACAGGAAATGGTGCAAACAAGTCTCTACATTTGGAGAACTGAATGTATCACGGCTCATTTGATCTGAACTGTGGAGAAAAACGGTCGAGTGACGACAAGCCCGTTTTCCTTCAAAGTGTCCGACAGAGTGTCTTTGACGGTTCTCCTGTCGGCTCTGGAGAGGTTGGTCTTGAGCTTGAGGAGGGCCGAAACATGTCTCTCACTGTGGGTGGAAGAAGGCAGCGAAAAGGTTAAAAACCAACATTTTAATCCCCTCATTTTATTATTTATCGTTACAAACTCAGACACAGTTATTGTAGAGTGAAACTTTCCAGCTTAACCTCTAAAGACCTGGCGTACACATGCGTGGACATCACATCTTGGGTTATATCACCATAGTAGTTAATTCTGCTTAGCTGGGGCCGTATGGACATGTATGTGGGCAAAATTGTTGATATTTCATATTGTTTTTTGCACCGTGATTTTTTAAAACATGTTCAAAATATGTTTTGTATGTGTTATAAATACATGCAAAAGCAGTCAGGAAAAAAAACCTGCTATGTTCAGGGTGGAAATAAAGAGTTTTGCACAAAGGTGACTTTATTGTGTTTTCTGGAAATGAAGACCGATTGTCCACATATGTGGACATAATGTTTCTCTAAAACTACACCATGTAAAAAGATGATGCTTAGGTTTTATACTTATCAGGGTCCAATAAGCCCAAATAGCAAGGAGAAATAAAAAAATGCATATCAAACAAGAGCTCGGGTCTTAAGAGGTTAAGGTTATGTAAGTGATGTGCATGAAGATATAAGGTGTGTGTTTGTAGTGCTGTATTTAAATACAAATTTGAGGTACTTGTACGTTTCTACTTTTTACTCCACAACTTTTGTCTGGCAGCTTTAGTTACGTAACAAAGTAAGATTTTTGATTGCAAAACACATGAAGAATTTATAAAGTAGAACTTTTTTTTGTTGTAAATTAAAGCACCCAACAGTTTATACGAGAAGAGCGAAGAAATATTAGTTGATTGACAGTTATTGTGTTAAAGTAATTTTTCATGTCATTTCATGGTTCCTGCTTCTCAAAATGGACAATTTGCTGCTTTTTCTTTGAATGATTCTAAAATAATGCATAATGAAGGTGTCACTTTGGGCTCTGAGTCATAGCAACGACATTTCTCACAATTTTCAGAGTTTTTACAAACATTTTCCTGCTTTGAGGACTTTTACTTTCATATTTTAACTAAATTTTCCTGATTATACTGCTTACCATACCACACCATACTTTTATTTATGTCACATTTTAAATACAGAACTTTTACTTGTGAGTATTTCAGTGTGACCTCTGATCGGCTCGGTCAAAGTAGAAGTGGAAGATGTGGTCGGTGATTCAGAGCTCTAGAAAAAGGGTGGATCAGGTTGTTTCTCCAGAGTGAATCAAATCAACAACTTTTAATGAACTGAAACTTGACAACTACCAGCCAATATATTTCCCGCCTGTTTGGTCTTTTACAACCATGTGACGTGGGGAAGTCCTCCTTTAATACAACTTGTTCTTTACTTATTATTATATTTCCATTTAATGCTAATTCATACATGTACACCACTATATTTCAGAGGCAAATATTGTAGTGTTTTAAAGATTTATTGCCTTTATTGGACACTGACAGGGAAAACATGGTACCATTTTAAAGAGGCTTGTTTTACAACTTTGACTCAGAAAACAGAATCTAGGACTAAAATGTGTCATAGTAAACATGTGGAAACAGATCAACCACGCTGGACGTGTTTTTACTCACTGACTACGTCAACAGACACACCACGAAAAAGCTTCACCACCTACTTCTCTGTTTTCTACGGTGGCCGGGAGGTGCAAAACAATTTTACAATACGTGAAACACTTTTACAAAGCTGGAGACAAATTTACATTTTAGAAAACATTTTTACAAATCAGAAAACAAAATTACATTGCCATAACACATTAACAAGTCCTGAGACAAATTTACATTTACATTTACATTCCGGTTGAAAAAGTTACTTGTAAATTTGTCTCGGCGTTTGTAAAAGTGTTTCACGTCTTGTAAATTTGTTTTCTCAAATGTAAATTTGTCTCAGGACTTGTAAATGTGTTATGGCAATGTAATTTTGTTTTCTGATTTGTAAAAATGTTTTCTAAAATGTAAATTTGTCTCCAGCTTTGTAAAAGTGTTTCTTGTATTGTAAAATTGTTTTGCACCTCCCAGCCACCGTAGATTCCAGCCTATTCACTAATGTATTTCGGTGTGCTGCGGCACTCTAAATGATGTTGGCAGCTCTCAGTTGCAGCGTGTTTGCTCTCAGCTCACAGCAACATTCATCTGGCAGGAAACATCTGAACATGTTTTCCCTTCCTGTTGCCCCTCAGCTCGCTCTGAAATGTAGGTCTGTTTAAACGCACCCTAAAGTCGTGTAAACCACTCAGATCATGATACTACTCTGTCCTTAATAGGTCAGTTACAATTGAGACAACAGGCCTAAATAAGACCACTGCACGTCTGTGTGAAACACGCTGTATACATTTGTTCATGAGGTAAATAAAACAGTTGCAATCACTCAGAAATGCAAAGTGCAAAAGTTACCTGAGGTCAGGGAAATCTGTTCCCAGTGAGACTACTTGCATCTGAATGGCGGGGAGGTCTTGGAGTTTCAGCACTTCTGCAATCTTGGTCAGTATTTCCTTCAACCAGTCCTCCTTTGATCCCTGTGAAAGCAGAGTAGTTACATCACCATACCGCTGATCTGCACGCCTCTTGTTGTGGGGATATTCAGTGGTGGAGTTTTTACTATGAGTTTCCTCTGGGTCACTTGTTTGATCACACTCTGTGGTCAGGTTGGTGATTTCTGATGCAGATATGAAAGCAAACTAGCACGAGACACCAAAGCTGCACAGTTTTCTCACCTTTTTGCTGAATAACTCGTGCAAACTCTCCGCGTTGTCTTTGACGGTCGTGTAGGCCTTCAGCTGCTGCTCCCTGCCCTTCAGTTTGTCTCCCCTCAGGAGCCTCTTCACATATTCTGCTGTCACTTCCTGGTGCAGCTGGCCAATCAGCTTCTGCAATTAATCCAAACATCAAATCAGAAAACGGTGGCAAATCAAAAAAAAAAAAAAAAAACAGCTTAAACTGAGTTATGTCTGTGGTAACAATTATAAATACTTCACATTATTGCTATTTCAAACACTTTTCATGGAGTTTCAGACTTTTAGTGCACTTTTTCCAGGCAGCCATTGGTTTAAACCGTTCATTCATACAATCATTTTTGCGTTCTGCTAATTGATTTTGGTACTGTGTGGACCTGAACTGAAGCCAATGGCTCCCTGAAAGGAAAAATGCATTTAATTTTATTTATTTAAAGTCTAGACGAGGATTGCGTTTCATGCTTTCTTCACTCTACCTGGTTACAGGATTCAATCGAACCCTGAAGATCCTGAAGCTCTTGTGTGATGCTGACCAGCAGCTCCTCAAACAGGGACTTATTCAGCCAGTCACTGGTTCCCAGCTTGCGGTACTGTGGCTGTGTGGGGTACAAACATTGATGCATTAGACAGGTAACACCTTCCTCCACAGCAGAGGGCGATTTGCAATGAAAATGTTAAAAAATGTTAAACATTTCTGCAAATATTCAGATTTGTAAAACTGGGTTGGTCCAATAAGGTGATAAACCTTATAAAGGATTTATATTTGTAGTGATTTAAAATAAAAAGCTCCATTTAAAGTTTTTCTTTACTGATATTACTCTTTGTTATTGTTCTGTTTTGTAACTTCTGTGTTGTTGCTCTTAATTTGTGCCCTGCTTGATATTTTTCTAAATTCTTTTATTGTGGAAAACTTTTCACATTCAGTCCAATCATTTAATTGTCATATGTACAGTTAAAAACAAGTTTCACTGCACAATGAAATTTTTGCTTTGCCCTTTTGTCTTCAATACCGCCTCAAAAAGATGGATAAATAGATATAATAGAAAAAGAAAGGAGATAATGCACAGTGAACTTATGTGTATGTGTGAAAGCAGTGCTTCTATGCGGTGGGTGCAGGGTTATAATAAATAGGCATGTGCTATTTACACCCAGGTGTAAACTGGAAAGAGTATATTTTATGTTTAATGTACTTTTATGTTTGTATGAATTGTTATTTTCAGCCAAACCGTGATCTTTTCCTAAACGAATAAAAGAAAACGTATATAATATGTAAGCTAACTAAGTTTACAAACAGTTTAATCGAGACATCCATTGTTGATTTTGGATCTTTTCATGAGATTTGTTGACACAATACAAATAAAAAACCTCTAAATGTAAATGCAAACGTACCTTAAGGACCTCGTGCACAGGTTTTAATAAATACATGTGGGCAGATTGTTCCATGTGAGTCAGAACATGCAGACAGTTTTCCTGAACATCCTGTGGGAAAAGATGGCTCTTCTTTTCGAGGACGTCCCTGCAGACAGACCGTAGAATGGTAAATGGTAAATGGTCTGTATTTGTATAGCGCCTTTCTAGTTATTTCAACTACTCAAAGCGCTTTACATGACATCCTCATTCACCCATTCACACATCAATCATACAGGAGAAATGTAATTTGGAGGAGACTATTCTTTCATACTCATTCACACTCTGAAGCCATGCTTCAGGAGCAAGTTGGGGTTCAGTGTCTTGCTCAAGGACACTTCGACATGTTGACCCATAGGAGCTGGGGATCGAACCCCCGACCTTCTGATTGAGGGACGACCCACTCTACCACTGAGCCACAGCCGCCCGAAGTCACACAGAAGTCACATTAGCTCACGGGGACATTTCCACGTCACATCAAAATGCTTAAATGTGACAAACTCACCTGAACTGTTCGATACAGCCGAGGTTCGCCTTTACGAGCGGCCTGCTGTTCGGCTTGTTTTGCTTGATGACATCGTTTTGGAAGATCTTGAACCTGCAGGAGTTTGTATTTGAGTTAACGGCTGATTTTTCGCTTCTACAGTGTTTTTATCATGAAGCATAAAACCAAAACACCCTTTAAGGTGACACTATTCAGAGGGAAGTCATCAGTCTGGTTACCTCTGCATTAAGGAGTTCAGCTGGCACGTTATGCTCTGGGCCTTTTGCCGGTCTCCAACAACTTTTTCAGCAGAAGTCACCATGCCATTGATAAGCTATTGATAAGACAGAGAGGATGATTCAGATCAATGACTTATGACCACACAATGAAGTGCACCTCCAGTGTGCCTTGTCGACAGGTTTTTAACACTCTGACCTCGACCTGACAATCAAGTAACTTCAATAAATAACTGAAAGTACTTCGTCCTTCTTGGTTAATCTTTTTCTCAAAGGTTGTTCAATCAATTAATCAATAGAAAAACTTCTGGCAAACACACTAACTGGCCTCGTCCTGCCTGGTAGAGCAGAAAACATAGGTAACCATTATCTTTTACAAGCTTTTTCCATGAACATGAGAAAACATTGTTGAGCTAAAGAGACCAAACTCTCTCTAAAGCTCCGCGAGTTGCAGAATTAGCTGGTAACAACCGAAAACATTGATTATAGCCGCTCCAGTATCATGAGGTCTTATTGGCTTTACCTGAATGATGTCATAAGCCACAGGACTGACGAAGCAGCCGTCCTCTGTGGTCGGCTCCTCTCCTTTGTTCCACTTCTGCTTCGCTTCCTCCAGGACGCGGCCGACGTACGTCGTCAGCTCCTCCTGAACGCACAGCAACATGCTGCCGTCATTTAAGCAGCCTTTCACACACACTTTATGTTTTTAGCTACTGAAGGTTAACATTTAATAACATGTTGCTCCCATCGCACTTCTGTTTACATAAAACTGAAACTCAAATGTCAAAATAGTAACTACATTGTTCTTTGCAGCCCTATATAAGTGTTAAAACAACCCTATTGATGATTTAGTTTAGTTTATTTCTTGAAGGGATTATTCTCAGGAGAGCATGAACAATATCAGGAAGTTTAAAGGCAAATCTACCTTTTAGATTTTGATCTTGTTTGTAACTAAAAATGAAGTTCTGGTGGTGGTGGTGCTTGGGATGAGATCATTAAAGGTCATTAAAACATTAGGATCCATCCACTTGGGACCATGAAAAATAAAAATGCCAAAACTACACCTGAAACTAAGTGAAGGTTAGGTAAAGGTCTGACTAAACCTATCAAAATAAAACTAAAAACAAGCTAGCAAACAGAGTTAAAGTGAGCTAGAGTCTAATGAAACGCACCAAACTAAAATCAGACAGGTGAGGGAGCAGCGGCTGGGTTTACCTGCTGTTTGGTCAGGTACTGCTCCTCCATAGGATCCAGTAGCTCTTTAGGCAGCAGCTTTCCCAGCGCCTCACTGTCGATATCTCCGGCCAGCTCCGGCTTTTGGAGGATGCTGCCACGAAGAGCAGATGTCACAACCTTCATTAACACCTCCAGACATTTAAAGCATCATAACGTTGAGTTATGATTTCATGAGAAGTTACCGCACTTCATCATCATTATATCAAATACTTGTATGTATCATCAATCTGTGATGATTTACTTGCCACATTCACTTTAAATGTTTCAAAGCAAAGACAGGCAGCAGCTTGTTTACAATAAACGGAGTACGACTCACAGTTTCGTGTGCACCAGGGTGCGACTGCGTGACAACAAAGCCAGTTAATCAAACTTTTTTGCTGCATTGCACTCTGATGTGCTGCGTGTTGCAACGCGGGTGCAGATTTCTACACTTTCTGGACGGTTACACAATATTAGGGCGAAGCTGCGACCTGAGCAGTCAAGGGTGAAAGTGGTGCTTCCTTATTCATTCAAGGACAGATTTGGATGGAGGACAAGGAGATGTTCAAAGATGTTCATCAGGATGTATATGTCTCTTTCCACCACTTAAAGTTACTTGAAACATTTTAAGTAATTCTTTTTAATTTGAAAGAAATCTTGATCTGCTGTGGATCAGCGTGGATTGAGCAAGGATGAGCTGACGGACCTGCACGCTGGCATTGTCTCCTCCTGAGACAATCACAACTTTGCAGCAAGAAGCAGCTCAACAGATGTTTCACGTTATTTAGATTCAAAAGTCACGACTTACCCTGAATAATACTCGTTAACCCAGCGCAGGAGGAAGGTGCAGTCCTTGTCATCCAGACCAAAGTTTGAGATCTTCCTGACTCTGGCACTAAAGCTTTGGTGGTACAACCTGGCGTAGAAATTGCAGATGTCCAGCTCGGGCGGGTAGCAGCTCTTCACCACCTCCACCACCCACAGCAGGTCCATCTTCAGCTGCTTGCCCATGCTGTTGACGTCCACCTGGAGAGACGACTGATCCACCTGGCTAGCAAGCGTCGTTGAGGGGTTGCTAATGCGCTCCTTCACCAATCTGCAAAGCGTCGAGTCGTGGAGCTCCTTCCAGCCGCAAGGCCTCCAGGCCGGTTGTGTCCGATCCCTGTGTTTCCACTGCCGGTCCTGGTCCACCTCCAGGCTGATGGCTCTCACAGCAGATGCCAGAGCATTCGTGTCGACCTCTTCGGGGATGAGAGACAGCGTCACGGTCTGCAGTACAAGGCCTTCCAGGGCCCTGCGGTCTGCAGCAAGCTTGTCTACTTCTTCCTGGTGACGTTTGAGTGCCTCTTCCTCCATTATCTCCCCAAAGAGACGTTCCTCCCTCTCTATCAGCAGTCGGCTGGCCTCACACAACTGTTGTGCCTCGAGGACTTGCTCAAATGTGAGTTTCACTGAGGGAGAAAAATGAGAAATGTTGCAGATATTTACAATAAAATGAGGCATCTAAAGTTCCTGGAATGCTAACGATTATTTTTCATCATCAAATAATGTGCCGAGTACTTTACTAACAGACGAAAAGGTATCAAATCCTCACATCTGAAGCTTGAACCACCAAATATTTGTCATCATCCCGTTACATCGAGGGCCGTGAAATGTTAGTGTAACAAGAGACGGTTTTTGTAATGTTACTAACTAGCTGGACGTTTTTGAACGGTGGGTGTTAACTGACCGGGCCGGGACACCTCCTCCTGAGGTGAGTGATGTCCATCCGTCGCAGAGGTGGTGATGACAGCAGGAGGTGGAGCTTGACCTCGGTGGCCTCCCCATAACCTCGGGAGTCTAATGTTGAGCCTGAAACCGTCTGACTCCATCGCGTTGAACCGGGTTCGCATCCTGATCCAGGCACGGAATCGGGACCAGCAGGCAGAACAACGGGACCAACCACTGGAAAAATGTGTTAACAAACCTGTAGAGACACAAAACCCCCAAATGTCAATAAAATCTGTGTGAAAAATAAACTGTAAAAACTAAAAGCAATGTTAGCATGTTACCTAATGCTACCTAGCTGTGTTTGATAGCTGCTACAAAGTCTTTCCGACTTTTTATGTTAACTAACTACTTTTTGACGATGTAACTTTTGTCTTTGCCTTTTGAATAATTAATTAATGGCATTTTCTACTATTGTTTAGTATAAAGAAAGTTTAAAAGTTGGCTAAAAAGTTCACTAACTGCTCATCATGACATGCTTCTTATGTTCTTTTCAAAATAAAACCCCAATGAACACCTTGTTTTTTAAACACACAACAAGTGCTGCCATTTTTTAAATCAACAAAATGTCACATGAATCTTAACTGGCTAGTGTGTAGTAGCATCATGACATCAACTTCATCACAATAGATTTCTAAAAGTTTAAAACATTAACATTAAAAACAGGGCGTGGAAATGGCATAACATTCACCTTCCCAGAGATCATACACATAAAATCACAGCCTGTACCTTCACATCAAATTTGCCAACAACAGTTGCGGGAACAAGTTGTTCAGAAAACTTTCTTGAGAGAAAAACACACGAGAAACAGGCCCAGACGGGCAGATAAACAACAGCCGTGCAGCATTTCAGCTCTTTAAGTTCCCCAGCAGCTGTTACTCACCCTGAACTCACAGTCGCTGCTCTGCCAGTAACAGTAGAGCCACTGAGAGTTACAGGGTCTTTTTATAGCAGCAGCAGGAGGCTCCTCCTGCTCTACATGATGTAAATGATGAGTGGCGGAAAGAACACACACACACACACACACACACACAGACAGGGTTTCTTTTAGACACACCAGCAGTGAGGCCGTCTACAATGTCAGCTTTTATTGTGAAATTTTGTACAGACATTCATGATCCCCAGAGTATATGAATCCCCTGACCTTTACTCTAGTGCCACCTACAGGTCGTAAAATTAAATTTAATTAAATTAAATTAAATTAAATCCCAAAACTAATGGCCGGATTGATGCCAGCGTACTTCCATGTGAAGAGTTTTCTCATTTTTCACCCACCGAACGATTTTGTTTTCAGATGCGTAAGGATGCAACTAACGATTATTGTCAGGGACGGAACTCATCTAACTAAATTTACCCAAATACTGTGCAGTGTTAACATACGTACTAACTACTTTAACAGCTTTAATTACTGCTTCCTGTATACATTTAAATTATTAAAATATAAAATAATCAACAAATGAATTAGAACATCGGAAAAACACTAAAATATTCAATTTACTACAATCTAAGGAGTTTTATCAATAGAGAAACATAATTTATAATAGTAAAATAATGAGCATTTTTAAGTACATTTTGCTTACACTACTTTACTTTTACTTCTTTAACCTAAGTCAGTTTTTTAATGCAGACACTTAACTTGCAGTGGAGTTTTTCCACAGTGTGGTATTACTTTAACACAAGTAAATGATCTGCATACTTCTTCAGCCACTGCTTTTGACCAGGACCACGAAGTTTTCCAACGTGTAATCTTGAAATCTATCTTTATTCTGTCGCCTGTGCTGGTCTATTCTGTACACACATCCTCTGCATGTCTGCACATACATGCTGATATAGAAAACATTTTGCAGTGTAAATGGTAAATGACTGCACGTGTGAAGAACCTGTTTAGTCTTTTTGACCACTTAAAGTGCTTTAACGTTACATTCTCTCATTCACTCACAGCCTCTGGACCAATTTGGGGTTCAGTGTTTTGCCCAAGGACACTTAGACTGACGGACGACCCGACCTACCTGTGAGCCACAGCCACCACATGACTCTAACAAGGTTAGCTTAAGGTCAACACTAACATCTAACACCCACAAACCCTTTTGGTAACTTTAATAACCTGGATGATGCTGTGTTGTAAACAGGTTTTCTTACCTTCTGCTCTGCAGGATCTGCAGGGAAAACAGTAGCGAAGCCTCAAACACATCGCTCCTGAAGGCAGCAAGACTCACTGCTGTGTAGAGATCACCTGTCTCTGCAGCAGGTCGATGAAACACTGAACTTACATTAAGATGCACATAACATTTGAAGTCAGGATGTTGGTTAAGTCACGCTTTGAGCAAGTCCTCTCTGTTTTCCATTCTTGCAGCAGTGCAGTGCACCTGTGTACATTTCCTCTGAGAACTCTCACATATGATGTGAGAATGTTTAAAAATCTCATTTATTCCTCTGTGGTCGAGGTGTTATTTTAACATTCATCTATGCAAATGAAATCAACCTTTTTGGTGGCGTTTAATTCCAAACCTCCATAAATCCAGGTAGACCAGATGCACTTTTTACAATAAACTTGAACCTTTCAAAGCATCACACCACAAACTGCCCTCAGATACCAATACCAAGGAAAGCTTTCACTTCCTTAGAAAACAGAGAAGTCCGAGACGAGGGCAGATTTAAAATTTGGTCTATCTGCCTTCTCCATGAGGACTTTTATTTTTAATCACGTTAAAGTCACACAACAGAGCTGGTCACACTTTTTTAAACAAGCAGTGCTGTTTACAGCTCTTCTCACTCAGCAGTGCATCCGGTGCATTTGCATATTTCTTTTACTGGCTGCCTCTTTTTGTTGAACTGTAACCCTTCATTTGCCAGCGTGTGATTTACAAAGACCTCCTCAAGCACCAGCAGCTGTGTGTGTGTGTATGTGTGTGTGTGTGTGTGTGTGTGTGTGTGTGTGTGTGCAAGTTCACCAGAGTGTGAGTCAGTGATTTATTTTCACTGTATAAACATAGCTCACATAAATCCAAAAAACGAAACTAAAGAGTTTGATTCAGAGACGGAAAAAAAAGGCTTTTTGTTGGGAATTTTGCAGCTGGTCTGGAGCTTTTGGTCGTGTCACATGATCTTCATAAGCAGCTGCAGCTTGTCCTGTAGTCAGTAGTCAGGACTTGAGCTAAACTCTCACATTAACGATAATGCTGACATGTTCCATGTTCACCATGTTAACAATAACATTAGCCAACTAGCACAACACTCAAAGTGGAGCTGAGGCTGCTGGGATGCCACCAACTTTTCAGGTATTTGGACGTTAACCAAAGTATTTACCAAGATGAAATCATGGAAAAAAGACAGAAGATCAAAGTTATTGTAAGTCAGACTCTGGGAAACATCACTGTTGGTGCCACATTTCATTGCAAATCCATCTTATAGTTGTCGTGTTATTTCACAGTGGAAGACTTAAATATACCATAATATATATATGACAGTGAGCTGGAGCTTTACCTTCTCTTACCTGTGGACATTTCCTCCTACACACCTGTCAACAACTGAAACTGAAGGTGTGAAGGAGTCTTTTTTAAATTACATATGTGATAACTGCACAACTCTGTTAATACCGTAGCTTTGATATGTTTCTCAGCAAAACATAATTCAAAACATAGGCTGTTTTACTCCAGTCACATTTATGTCATTACACTACAAAACAAACATTTTCCTGTCAACAATCAATACATTAAATCACATGTGCTAGTAAAAATGTAAATATTTGTCACTTGCACTTTGATGCTGACAAACAGTGTTTATGCCTCCTTATTCACAGAAGAAGGAAGTGCTTTGCGTTTCCATGTTATTTGTTAATTATAACATTTTTGCTGAAAGGGTTTTTTACATTATTTCTCTCCGGAGTGACAAAAGAACCTTGTTGGTCAATTCGACATACAACCACCGAGTTAGCACATGATAACTTTGGCAGAACAAGAGCCTAATGGAAAGTGAAAGTACCCGAAACTGTTGCTGCACCAACTTGCATCAGCACCAATAGTGAAATGAAGCAGATGTCACGGAGGAGTAGAAGTGATGTACACCACAGCGACCACAGGCAGAAATGAGCAGAGACATGCACGTATGCCTTTCAGAAAAGTGAGCGCTTATAGGAATTAAGGTGTTTATTATCTGCTGCTGCAAGTTCAGCTCTTTGTCTCTCTTGAGCCAGAAGTTGTGTAATGATGGAAAGAGCCCAGTGTGTGTGTGTTACACAATAAAGGGGCCATGAGCACATGTTTGGCAGGTGGAAATAAAGTTTTCTCAGTCCTCAGTCCTAAATCCTACTGCCTCACGAATAATAATCAGGACCTGAGGTGAGATATTAGTTTAATAGATGTTAGTTTAATAGGTAAAGGAGGAAGCAGCGTTAGCTCTGTATTATTATTATTAGATAGAATAAGATTCACTTCACTTCATCATGTGAACGGAAGTTAGATCGATGACTGATTACCTTTCAGCTGTGATTGGGTTTCCCCCTGAACTGGTTGTCAATCAATCACAGGACTGACACAAACAGAGACAGACAACCACTCACGCTCAGACTTACACCTTTGGGCAATTTAGAGTCACCACTTAGACTAACCTGCATGTCTTCAGACTGTGGGAGGAAGCCGGAGTACCAGAGAGAACCCACATGAGGACGAGGAGAACATGAAACCTCCTCACAGAAAGACCTGAGAGGCAGCAGCATAAACCACAGAGGTGTTAGAGAAAGCTGAACAAAATAATTTAATCTAAACGTTACCTGTTAGACAAGCTGACAACCACTCAGATCATGTTTCCTCCATCAGAGTCTCTTTGTGAAGAAACTCTGAACAATCTTCAACAGTGGAGAAGAAACAAAGTCTTCCCACCAGTTTCCTGCTCTGAAGGAAACATCTGAACTCTTCATCGTGGGCAGCGAGACCAAACTCTGTAGAAACACATTTCTCCAGTTAACAACTAAAGAAATGATCCCTGAAAGTATAGTCTTGGTTTGTTCAGGATGTTTCTCAGAGTCTCATGTGTGGAGACGAGCACTTTTACTCCTGGTGACCTCCTGAGGGTCACACAAACACTCCTCCTCCTCCTGATGGTGAGTGAACCTGAAGTTCAAAGCTCAGACCGCAGAGTCTCTCTTTGATTGTTGTGGACACTTTGAGTTGAAGTTATAGTAGCGTGTCACCTGGCATGTGTGTCTAACCACAACCACAGAATACTTCAATGTTCGTCATGTAAAAGCCGTTTATACAGCAGAGCACAAAACAGGTCACACACAGTTAAAAAAAACCTCATGTGACTGAACTTTCTTCCAAATTAACTCCATGTTAATCATAAACTCCTGTCACTTCCTGTTGTCTCCTTGTAATCTGTTGCAGAAATTGATATTTGTTTAATTTCAAAACATACATTTTTAATTAAAAAAAAACAGAAGCATCCACTCTGACTGTGAAGCTTTTGTTAGTACATGAAGTTTAGAGATTAGAAGAGTTACCGGAGTAACTTAAGCCAACTTTAACCTGAACAGATACTCATTAGTTTCCCATAAGAACAAAGAGCAGCAAGCTTGTTCAAACAAGTTAAATAGTCCACTCAGATCATGTTTCCTCCATCAGAGTCTCATTGTGAAGAAACTCTGAACAATCTTCAACAGTGGAGAAGAAACAAAGTCTTCCCACCAGTTTCCTGCTCTGAAGGAAACATCTGAACTCTTCATCGTGGGCAGCGAGACCAAACTCTGTAGAAACACATTTCTCCAGTTAACAACTAAAGAAATGATCCCTGAAAGTATAGTCTTGGTTTGTTCAGGATGTTTCTCAGAGTCTCATGTGTGGAGACGAGCACTTTTACTCCTGGTGACCTCCTGAGGGTCACACAATATTTGGATCATCTTGTTCATCAAAGCTGTGTGACAGCACAGGTGTGATTTCATGTGGGGAGAGAAAAGCTTTTTAACCCCACAAACATTTTCCCATCATTTCACTTTAAGTGTCCACAACAATCAAAGAGAGACTCTGCAGTCTGAGCTTTAAACTTCAGGTTCACTCACCGTCAGGAGGAGGAGGAGTGTTTCTCAGTGCTCAGTGCTGGTGTGACTGATCTCTCAGTGACGATGCTTTGATGGTAGGAGGAGTGTTTGTGTTTGTGTGACCCTCAGGAGGTCACCAGGAGTAAAAGTTCTCGTCTCCACACATGAGACTCTGAGAAACATCCTGAACAAACCAAGACTATACTTTCAGGGATCATTTCTTTAGTTGTTAACTGGAGAAATGTGTTTCTACAGAGTTTGGTCTCGCTGCCCACGATGAAGAGTTCAGATGTTTCCTTCAGAGCAGGAAACTGGTGGGAAGACTTTGTTTCTTCTCCACTGTTGAAGATTGTTCAGAGTTTCTTCACAAAGAGACTCTGATGGAGGAAACATGATCTGAGTGGTTGTGCATCTTGTTAAAAAGTTAACTTATGTCTATAAAACTTGTTGATTATAGCTGATAAATAGTAATACTGGATTCTAACAGCAGTAAATCAGCTTCATGTACTAACAGATAATAAAATCTGTCCATCTGTAACAAGTGCAGCAAAAGTAGCAGCAGCCTGAAGGAGATGTGAACAATCCCAGTGTGCAGACGCTCTGACAGGAGGTCTGATCAGGCAGCACTGAGTGAGAACACCTGTGCAGGTGGACCATGAGTGTGCAGGATCTTCACAGTCCGACACACCTACACAGGTGTCTGCAGCTCTTCTGTCTGATTGGACCTCTGCTCAGGCTCCAGCTGGCTGGAGTGATGCTGGGAAGGACTCACAGTCACCAAACTTAAAACACTGTTTAACCCAAATAGAGTTACTTCATGTGTCTTGTACCTGAAAAAAGTATAAATACATCCAAGATTCATTCAAGACAGATTTCATTTGGGTCTGTTGAGCTGTCAATCCAAACACTGCTATGTTTCACTTTAAAAAAATGAAAGAAATACACACAAGAACGCTTTTTAACCCTTTAACGTCCTCACCAAGAAAAAAGCAATGAAAAAATGTATTCTTTATATATTTTATTTCCTTGGGGCACTAATTACAAAAATCAATGTTTTTTTATGAACAGACCCCACATTTTTTGAAATATTGGCCTCTACCAAACGGTTGAGATGTCGTAAGTAAAACATGTTTTCAATAAGATATAGTGAGTCAAAATGTGCTCTACCATATGGTTGAGCAGAAGGTTAAAGGGTTAAGTTTAACTTGAACTTCAAACTCACTTGTCAAAATCACTTGTGTTCATGTTCTACAATAGCAAAGTTAGAAGTCTCTCTTTGATTGTTGTGGACACTTTGAGTTGAAGAGAAACTTATCCTCATCTTCTGATAAACAGTTCCTCCTAGTTTAGCATTAATTTGACATAATACTTTTCCAGTGTTTACCTGTATAAATAAGCTACAGAAGCCTGGATGGGCCAAAATAGTTGTTATTAAACATGTAAAAGACCACTCAGATCATGTTTCCTCCATCAGAGTCTCTTTGTGAAGAAGCTCTGAACAATCTTCAACAGTGGAGAAGAAACAAAGTCTTCCCACCAGTTTCCTGCTCTGAAGGAAACATCTGAACTCTTCATCGTGGGCAGCGAGACCAAACTCTGTAGAAACACATTTCTCCAGTTAACAACTAAAGAAATAATCCCTGAAAGTATAGTCTTGGTTTGTTCAGGATGTTTCTCAGAGTCTCATGTGAGGAGACGAGCACTTTTACTCCTGGTGACCTCCTGAGGGTCACACAAACACTCCTCCAACCATCACAGCATCGTCACTGAGAGATCAATCACACCAGCATTTATAAAGTTAAAAGTTTTGAGGTTAAAGAACTCTAACATTAGTTTTTGTTTTTGTGGATGTTACATCACTTTGTGTCGAGTTCATCTTTGCTGCACTTTGATGAACAAATTCATGCTGCCAACAACAGTTTCAGGGATCATTTCTTTAGTTCCTGATATGACATGTTAAAGGTGACACGTCTCCTCTGTGCCTCCAGAAATTACACATCATCTGTGAAAACATCAAAACAAGTAAGAGTGATCTGATTAACTTAAACCTCAAAGGTTTCGTTGTTGACTGGAGAAAATGTGTTTCTGAAGAGTTTGGTTTGGTTCAGAAGACTTTGTTTCTCCTCCACTGTTGAAGATAGTCGTTTCTGAATGAGTGGCCTGAACAACTGATACAGAAGAACATCTTCACGATGCACTGATTCAAATTGTCTATAAAACAATCCCAATTCGACGTTTAAGTACCAGTCTTTTTCCAGAGCTTTCAACCACATCTCAGCGTCTTCATCAGCAGATGGAGCCCGTCCAGTTGTCATGGAGATGGACCCACGGTCATGCTAATATAATTTGTTGTAAACGTTAAGCCCTGTTTTCATTATGCAGCAGTTTAAACTGGAGGATGACTAAAATATTTTTACTTTCGACGCTGATAAACACAACAACTTCCCACAATGCAATGCACAACGTCCATAAAGGAGCCAGTAAAGTGGACCCAGAAGATTTGTGTTATTTTATGTTGTTCTTGTCCCAACACCAGTATGTTCTGACCCCTGGTAATGATTGTTTATAGGATGTCTGTGTTTCTTAACATGCTGTTTCTTAATAAAGATGTTAAAGGAAAAACAAGTGGTGGCTGTGTGATGCTGCAACAACAACTCAGGAAACAAAAAAGCAAACAAAGATGAAGAAATTTAGAAATTATACTATCTTTTCCACATTCGTAAGTGCTTTTTAAACTGTTGGTGATCAACAAGCACTCTACACATGTTGTTTCCTTAATATTTCACATGCTAAGTGCCAAATCAACTCACTGCAGCATCAGTGAGTTAAAATAAGTCAGACAGCGTGTGTAACCGTCTCCATTGGTCGATGTGGTGAATGTTTGTTTCAGTTCTGGTTTTAGTCCTGATGCAGGTTTGAGCCCGTAAACATTTCTGATGTTACAGAATGACTTTGTCTTTCTCAGCGGCAAAAGTAATTCCCAGGACGAGAGCAGCCTGACGAGAGGAGCCGGCTTTGTCCTCCAACTGTCCTTCAGTGTGTTCAAGCCTGCAAACAGATTTAATCAGTGAGCATGAAATCAAACTCGTGACAATGTGGGAAGCAAATCTGCTTGAGGAATCCATGCTGCAGAAACTGATGTTATTTTCAGGTTTAAAACTACATAAATATTTACTTTTAAAAGAAAAAAGACCCAACGGACCACTCAGAACATGTTTCCTCCAAAGAAGTCTCTTCCAGAAACTCTCAGTCCTCAATGATGAAGCAAAAAGTCATTTCCTCAAATCATCATTCTTCTTATTTCTGTAAAAACATGAAGTTAAATCCCATCGTAGCTTGAGCTCAATTCTACCTCAGTACCAAATGTCTGTTACTAGCACCTGTAAGGAGCTTCAACAAAAAAACAAAGTGTTGATGTTGAACATGAATAAACACGACAAACCACTCAGATCATGTTTCCTCCATCAGAGTCTCATTGTGAAGAAACGCTGAACAATCTTCAACAGTGGAGAAGAAACAAAGTCTTCCCACCAGTTTCCTGCTCTGAAGGAAACATCTGAACTCTTCATCGTGGGCAGCGAGACCAAACTCTGTAGAAACACATTTCTCCAGTTAACAACTAAAGAAATGATCCCTGAAAGTATAGTCTTGGTTTGTTCAGGATGTTTCTCAGAGTCTCATGTGTGGAGACGAGCACTTTTACTCCTGGTGACCTCCTGAGGGTCACACAAACACAAACACTGCTCCTACCATCACAGCATCGTCACTGAGAGATCAGTCACACCAGCATTTACAAAGTTAAGAGTTTGGGTTGAGATCAGTCCATTTTTAAAGAAATCACTGCGGTCAGGACATTTGTATTTGTGACACTCCTCCTCCTCCTGACGGTGAGTGAACCTGAAGTTTAAAGCTCAGACTGCAGAGTCTCTCTGTGATTGTTGTGGACACTTAAAGTGAAATGATGGGAAAATGTTTGTGGGGTTAAAAAGCTTTTCTCTCCCCACATGAAATCACACCTGTGCTGTCACACAGCTTTGATGAACAAGATGATCCAAATATTGTGTGACCCTCAGGAGGTCACCAGGAGTAAAAGTGCTCGTCTCCTCACATGAGACTCTGTGAAACATCCTGAACAAACCAAGACTATACTTTCAGGGATCATTTCTTTAGTTGTTAACTGGAGAAATGTGTTTCTACAGAGTTTGGTCTCGCTGCCCACGATGAAGAGTTCAGATGTTTCCTTCAGAGCAGGAAACTGGTGGGAAGACTTTGTTTCTTCTCCACTGTTGAAGATTGTTCAGAGTTTCTTCACAAAGAGACTCTGATGGAGGAAACATGATCTGAGTGGTTTGTTGTTGCTGTTAAGACAAACTTCTGCTATTTTATTACTTGTTTATCTTTATTAAATGAAAGGCATTGTTTGCTTGGGGAAAATGTAGAAATGGCTTTTTTCTTCTAAAGGTGTCTGACTGTGTTTGATTGACAGCTGTTGGGAGGCCCAGTCCTGTTAACAGGAGACAAAGTAATCAAACCTTTTATTTTACCAGGTAAGATCAGTTGAGAACAGCTTCTCATTTACAATGATGACCTGGCAAGGGGCCCCAACAGAGAGAAACCTGCACCGTAGCTACATGTCGTGCTCAGAGAGCGCACTGTTAGTGATGTTAAAGATTAAACGCCGTCTTTTAATGAGGCAGTGAACATTTCAGTCCGTCTTAAATCCCTCTTGGATGCGATTGCACTGGACCGGTTTATGTGAGCAGAGTGCAGCAGGGAGAATTTCTGCTCCTCCTCCCCCAGATTCCACTGACTCAAATCACTCACTGCTTGCTCAAAAAACCCAACAAGGTGTGTTGCATTGCTGTTAGTTTTAGGTTAAATACTAGCCCTGCATGGCCAGACTCATTCACAAATAAAACGTGAGCTTGGCGCATTCCTCTGGCTCCTCTACGCTCCATCTAAAATCCTCCAGTTCAGGCATTCAAGCTCTGTTCACATGCTCTGGTTGCACTTATTGTTTTTTTGAGACCAGGAAGCTTCCTTATCTGCACAAGATGCATGAATTGTAAATTTGGTAATTAGGCTTTGCTCAGACTGCAGCCAAATCAGATTTGTTCACTGTTAACTGCAAGTGATGAGATCAGATTTGTGTGTCCAGACATCACCAACCCACCTGCACGGGCTGCTGTGCTCAACGTCGTAGGTGCCAGTAATTACATTAAGCTTTAACGGAGATCCATCATCTTGCCCTCCAAACAATCACGCTGTCCAGACTTTCTAAAATCAGTCTGGACACAATCTGGATTTGAGCTGAACAAAGTGCTTGATGCAGCATGTCTCCATGCAACTTCAGAGGTTTGATCAGACACATCAGAGTCTTTGATTCACATCACCATCAGTCTTCTTTTATTGTTTCTGTAGGTACAAGAAGTTGAATCACTACTGGGTAACTCACATCACAGCTGTAGTGATGTATTCTCCTTAATAAACAGCTGAAAAGAGAATTAAGGAAAATATTTGTATCATTCAACAACATAAACAGAAGAAAAGTCCACTCAGATCATGTTTCCTCCATCAGAGTCTCTTTGTGAAGAAGCTCTGAACAATCTTCAACAGTGGAGAAGAAACAAAGTCTTCCCACCAGTTTCCTGCTCTGAAGGAAACATCTGAACTCTTCATCGTGGGCAGCGAGACCAAACTCTGTAGAAACACATTTCTCCAGTTAACAACTAAAGAAATGATCCCTGAAAGTATAGTCTTGGTTTGTTCAGGATGTTTCTCAGAGTCTCATGTGAGGAGACGAGCACTTTTACTCCTGGTGACCTCCTGAGGGTCACACAAACACAAACACTCCTCCTCCTCCTGACGGTGAGTGAACCTGAAGTTTAAAGCTCAGACCGCAGAGTCTCTCTTTGATTGTTGTGGACACTTTGAGTTGAAGTTATAGTAGAGTGTCACCTGGCATGTGTGTCTAACCATAACCACAGAATACTTCAATGTTCGTCATGTAAAAGCCGTTTATATAGCAGAGCACAAAACAGGTCACACACAGTTAAAAAAAACCTAATGTGACTGAACTTTCTTCCAAATTAACTCCATTTTAATCATAAACTCCTGTCACTTCCTGTTGTCTCCTTGTAATCTCTTTGAGAAACCCTGGCTGCAGGAATTGGTGTTTGCTTAATTTCCAAACTACATACATTTGTAATTAAAAAAAACCCATCAGCATCTGAACAGATAGTACTTATTCTGACGTAAGGACAAACAGCAGCAGGAAGGAAAAGCACCTTAATATTCAAACAACTTAAACAGTCCACTCAGATCATGTTTCCTCCATCAGAGTCTCTTTGTGAAGAAACTCTGAACAATCTTCAACAGTGGAGAAGAAACAAAGTCTTCCCACCAGTTTCCTGCTCTGAAGGAAACATCTGAACTCTTCATCGTGGGCAGCGAGACCAAACTCTGTAGAAACACATTTCTCCAGTTAACAACTAAAGAAATGATCCCTGAAAGTATAGTCTTGGTTTGTTCAGGATGTTTCTCAGAGTCTCATGTGTGGAGACGAGCACTTTTACTCCTGGTGACCTCCTGAGGGTCACACAAACACTCCTCCTACAATCACAGCATCGTCACTGAGAGATCAATCACACCAGCATTTATAAAGTTTAGTTGTAGTTTTAGTTGTAATTAGTGTAAAATTAATTAGTGTAAAACCAGAGAAATATGTTATGCAGATTAATGTTTAACTTGCTGCAGGTGGAGAAGAAACAGGCAAATGTATTCAGTAATTTCATTCTTACTCAAAACTGCATTGGACGTACAATTGACCAAAAAGAAAAAAAACACATTACAACAGCATTTTTTCTGAGATTATTGAGGTATTTAGATTCATGTATAGGCAGCATGGTGGTGCTGTGGTTAGCACTGTTGCCTCACAGCAAGAAGGTCCCGGGTTCGAATCCCGGTTTGAACCCGGGGTCTTTCTGTGTGGAGTTTGCATGTTCTCCCCATGCTAGCGTGGGTTCTCTCCGGGTACTCCGGCTTCCTCCCACAATCCAAAGACATGCACATTAGGTTAATTGGTAACTCTAAAATTGCCCGTAGGTGTGAGTGTGAGAGTGTAAGAGTGTCTGTCTGTCTCTGTATGTGGCCCTGCGATTGGCTGGCGACCAGTCCAGGGTGTACCCCGCCTCTCGCCCGAAGTCAGCTGGGATAGGCTCCAGCTCCCCCCGCGACCCTGACGGATAAGCGGTATAGAAAATGGATGGATGGATGGATAGATTCATGTATTATTTCATAACAGGAGGAGTGTCTGTGTTTGTGTGACCCTCAGGAGGTCACCAGGAGTAAAAGTGCTCGTCTCCACACATGAGACTCTGAGAAACATCCTGAACAAACCAAGACTATACTTTCAGGGATCATTTCTTTAGTTGTTAACTGGAGAAATGTGTTTCTACAGAGTTTGGTCTCGCTGCCCACGATGAAGAGTTCAGATGTTTCCTTCAGAGCAGGAAACTGGTGGGAAGACTTTGTTTCTTCTCCACTGTTGAAGATTGTTCAGAGTTTCTTCACAAAGAGACTCTGATGGAGGAAACATGATCTGAGTGGTCTGCTGCTGTTGTAAACTTAAAGCTTTTGTCCTTTATTAACTATTCTCGTCTTAAGATTCACAACTAAAATCATGTTTATTGCGTTTATCAAAGTTTTCAAACTCTTGATAAAGTGTGTGGTAGAAGCTTTACATCTTATCTTTCTTACTTTTACTTTTTCTTGCTTATATTTCCAGCACTTATTACTAGAACCAATGTAAGAATTAATTGTGATCACCTGCTGCTGGGAAGTGTGAATTATCATTTCCCACCACACTAATTTATTTTTTATCTGATCAAACATCTCACCTTTGTGAAATAACAGAAATGCAGGCTGTCATGTCCTGAGTGTGTTTTTTTAATAGAGACCTGGATGTAATTCATTGAGGGAAGTTGAGAAGACGTTATTCATCGCATCCACTCTTTCATTGTGCCGGACAGGAAATCCTCCAAACATTCCTGCATCACATGGACTCTGATATTTTCCAATATTACACAACGTCTGGACTAAGATATTACTTACACAATCAGAGGTATCCCTGTAACTTTCTATTCACTCGCTTTTGTTGTTTTTTTATTGTCTTTTAAATGCAATTTATTTTTAAACCTTAACTATTTACTTGCCTGTTTTCACCTTGTCTTTTTACTGTCCTTATATATAATTTTAATGTTTATCTATGTCTCATTTTTAATGTATTTCATGTTCCAGTAAAGCACTTTGAATTGACTTGTGTCTGAGTGGTGCTTATATAGATAAACCTGCCTTTCTTTTCCAATTTATGCTACTTTATTATAGATTAAGCTGCCAAAAGTGAAGTTAAAATGAGCTCCATCTTTACTGGCTGCACCATTAAAGTGATGCACACATTAATGCACTTATTTATTCTCTGCATAATAAGTAGTTTTACTTTTGTTTTGATGCTTGATGATTTTGTACTTTCACTTAACTAAGATTTTGAACGCAGGACTTTTACTTGTAACAGAGTATTTCTACTGTGTTTTACTTTTTTCTATAATTAAACCCTTTTTTAGTATTCCATATCATCTTTTATGGAATATTATCTATTATATTATATTCTACTTATATAGGCACCTGTTGTTTAACTTGTCTTTGCACTCTTGTTCTTCGCTGCTGCAAATTTCCCCTATGTGGGACGAATAAAGGTTTATCTTATTTTATCTTATCTTGTTTTATCTTATGTTTTTCATTGTATTTTAATATTTTGTTTGCCACCTTCTAACTTGAGTAAAAGATCTGAGTGCTTCTTCACCCACTGTTAAGATGTTCACTACAGTTACATGTTTCCCTTCACCTTTTAATTTATTTATACTGTATATGTACCTGTATTGTGTGTATGGAAAAACCATATCAGTATTATTATCCATATTTTTTTTAAATAAATGAGTGAGACAACACGGTGGTTCCAAACTTTGTAGGAGTTTGTATGTTCTCCTCGTGCTTCGTGGGTTTTCTTCTTAGGTGAACTGGTGACTCCAAACTGCCCGTAGGTGTGAGTGTGAGTGTGATTGGTTGTCTGTCTTGGGTTTTTAAAGACCACTGCCAACATATTTAAAATGAATCCACAGACGGAAACCATTTTAGGATTTTACTTTTGACCATTTATATTGATTACAAATATCTGGTGCTTGTAGAGAATCCTCTTAATCCACATGTGGTGGCTTCATAAACAGAGATTCATGAGACAGTTTTGTTTCATGTGTTTCATTTAAAAAAGATAAAACAGTTTGTACCACATAAATATTTCACATTCTAATCCATATAATTGTCAGGATTCATGGGGACTTGGGTACCTAAAAGAGGCGTCACAGAGCAGAAAAAGTTGGGAAAACCCTGATTTGAACCATCCTGAGATACTCTAAATGCTTCTCCCAGCTGCTAACAATCATACACAAACATTTTACAAAAACAGGAGCACTGAATGATTAACTGAAAACATGAAGCAGTCTTTCCTGTAGCTGTTACCAGACAGGAAGTCAAGGATGACGATGATGAAATGACAAAAAACACCTCTCATATTTCAGGCTGAATGCAGCTTGGAGGACTCTCACATTCATGGCTGAGGCACACAAAGAGTTTCCTATAGTTTTTTATGAGTTGATCTGGCACCTTAACTTCTAAGGTCCAATGAGAAACTGTTTAATTCCAGCTGCAGATGTTTTCTTGAGAAAATTTCCTCGCAGGAAACACACAAAAACTCACTTTTATTTGTTCCATCTGCTGAGAGCTTCACATTCATCCTCACAGAAAGTTTCACAATCTTTTTACCCCCCGAAACACTGAATTTTATCCAGATTAGTTTGTGAAATCTTTCCCAGAAAACAGATCTGCAAAGTTCCCACAGATGCTGGTAAAAACACTGCATGCGCCACATTTAATAAGGCTTCGTAAGGGACAAAATATGTGGAATTTGTCAGAAATATTAATGAACATGTTGATATAATTTTCACCTCTAGAAGAGCTGATGTGAGTTCACTCAGATGTTGGGCCACAGTTTTAGTTGTGTTTAAGTTATTAGATTAATTTTTACTGGTGCAAATCTATATGTTTTGTCACCAAATCTCATGAAAAGGCCAAAACCAACAATATGTTGATCTGCCTCTCCGTACTTTCTGTCTTCCTGAGTTGTTTATTGCTCTCAGCTGCAAGCTCATTGGTTCCTACTGAAGACATGCATCTTTAAAAACCAATACTCATCAGTAATTTCCTAAAAAAGGACCTTAATTTGTGTCACACCATCTTGGAAAAACTGTAACTGTTAATCACTTTTCCCCTTCAGCTTTTATGTTTCCTCCACTCAGCGTCTCGCCCACCGCTAGTTGTCGGGCAGCAGGAAGCTGAGGCAGGACAAGGGCAGATTAGACAGGCAGTCTGTGTTGACGGTGACCTGCATGTCACCAAATAGAACTCGGCTCTTGTGGCCGTCGGCGCTGCCCTGTTTCCTCTTCAGCTCCGCGAGCCTCCGGAGGATCAGCTGGTGTTCGCGGCCCCTCAGCACACCTCTGAAATACAGAACAGCAACCAGGTGCTTCTTGCTGCAGGTGGAGAAGAAACAGACAAATATATTCAGAATTTAGAATTCACCAGAAAAAGCATCAAAAGAGCAGTTTTTGCAGATTATTGAGGTGTTTAAGAAATATAATGTTAATCTGTTTCATAACAGGAGGAGGTCCACCAGCCCACCACTGAAATATTGATGATAAATACCAATAAAAGAATCTAATTGTTTGTTGGTAAAAGCTTTGTTATATTTTACATTAGAACAACAAGTAAGATAAGACCACTCAGATCATGTTTCCTCCATCAGAGTCTCTTTGTGAAGAAACTCTGAACAATCTTCAACAGTGGAGAAGAAACAAAGTCTTCCCACCAGTTTCCTGCTCTGAAGGAAACATCTGAACTCTTCATCGTGGGCAGCGAGACCAAACTCTGTAGAAACACATTTCTCCAGTTAACAACTAAAGAAATGATCCCTGAAAGTATAGTCTTGGTTTGTTCAGGATGTTTCTCAGAGTCTCATGTGAGGAGACGAGGACTTTTACTCCTGGTGACCTCCTGAGGGTCACACAAACACAAACACTCCTCCTACAATCACAGCATCGTCACTGAGAGATCAGTCACACCAGCACTGAGCACTGAGAAACACTCCTCCTCCTCCTGACGGTGAGTGAACCTGAAGTTTAAAGCTCAGACTGCAGAGTCTCTCTTTGATTGTTGTGGACACTTAAAGTGAAATGATGGGAAAATGTTTGGGGGGTTAAAAAGCTTTTCTCTCCCCACATGAAATCACACCTGTGCTGTCACACAGCTTTGATGAACAAGATGATCCAAATATTGTGTGACCCTCAGGAGGTCACCAGGAGTAAAAGTGCTCGTCTCCACACATGAGACTCTGAGAAACATCCTGAACAAACCAAGACTATACTTTCAGGGATCATTTCTTTAGTTGTTAACTGGAGAAATGTGTTTCTACAGAGTTTGGTCTCGCTGCCCACGATGAAGAGTTCAGATGTTTCCTTCAGAGCAGGAAACTGGTGGGAAGACTTTGTTTCTTCTCCACTGTTGAAGATTGTTCAGAGTTTCTTCACAAAGAGACTCTGATGGAGGAAACATGATCTGAGTGGTTTGTTTGTGTTGTGAAAAGTTAAGTTCTTGTATATAAAAATTTTCCAGAGAAGCTTTGATTCTCATAGCTGATAAACAGACATCTGCTCAGATTGAAGTGGGTCTGGGCTGAACTGGAATCTAACTGTGGTAAATCAGCTCCATGTACTAACAAATAATAATATCTGGAAGGACCCACAGTCACCAAACTCAGAGAAATAATGAATCCATTTGCACTTAATGTGTCTTATAAACCAATTCTGGGTTGATAAGAATAATGTATTTGGAACAAAACGAATATATTTGTAGCAAAGCTCAGACAAAAAAAGACATTTGGATAAAATCCTCAGGTTGGTAAACATACGTGTTAATTAGTTTCACATAACTTTGTATATGTGTGACTTCTGTTGTTGAACAGCCCACCACTGAAATGTTGATGATGAATACCAATAAAAGGACCTAAATGTTTGTTGGTAAAAGCTTTGTTATATTTTACATTAGAACAACAAGTAAGATAAGACCACTCAGATCATGTTTCCTCCATCAGAGTCTCTTTGTGAAGAAACTCTGAACAATCTTCAACAGTGGAGAAGAAACAAAGTCTTCCCACCAGTTTCCTGCTCTGAAGGAAACATCTGAACTCTTCATCGTGGGCAGCGAGACCAAACTCTGTAGAAACATATTTCTCCAGTTAACAACTAAAGAAATGATCCCTGAAAGTATAGTCTTGGTTTGTTCAGGATGTTTCTCAGAGTCTCATGTGAGGAGACGAGCACTTTTACTCCTGGTGACCTGACCTGAGGAAACATGATCTGAGTGGGTTTTGCTCTTTTCAAAAAATAAGAAAACACTGTTTATATGCTTTGTGGGCTTTTCCCTACTCCTACTTATTTTTGTAAGACAAGATAAAAAGTGTCTGTGTTCAGCAACAAGGAGCTGAAGTGAAAGCTGTACAATCATGTGAATGAAACTCTGTTCAACATCAATCCACTGCCTATTTCATCATATCATTTTTTTGTGCCTGTCTGGTTGACTCCTCCCCTCTGCAGTCTGTTTACGTCCCACTCAGCTGATCATAACATGTGATTCCAGAGCAGAAGTAACTCAGGTTAATGCAGGATGTTTTCCGTGTAAACTATTCAGCTTATTGGGTTTTAATGGGTCTCCTTTTCCTTAACCAAAAACGTGACATGTCCTAATGAAACCATGCAGATGTTGTGTGTGTCTATCTGTAGCTGGACTGCAGCTTCCTTCAGACAAATTTGGTCTTATATAAACACCAGCAGGGGACAAATGCACTCTGTTCTGGGTAAATCTGTAACTAAAATGTACTTTCTGCCTCATTTTGTTCACATTTTTTGCTGTTATTTCATCACCACTTCCTTGTTCTTCTGGTTAAACTGCTTCAAGTCCAGTCAGGTGTGTTTCAGGCCAAAAAGTGGGAGGTTGTGTCTGACTTAAGGGGGAACCTTCGTCGAACGCGTCCACAAAAAGGGGAAATGGCGACACTTTTTAGGCATAAAGTAAAAGCATCAAATAGAAATTAAAATCAGGATGTTGGTTAAATGTCTCCACCCTGGGCTTTTTTCTTCATGTTTTTTTTTTTTTTGCAGCAAAGCCTCTTTATCTTGGCAGGTTTACCTCATCATGTCACAGCGCTCTGGTAACTTCCATGTATATTTCACTTTGACACACCTCCCTGGTTTATTAGAAACGAGCCGACAGCTGACAGGAATTTCCCCGTCTTGCCCCTGCGTGACCTTGGCTGGCTCTGAGCTGCCTGCTACACAGATCACTGAATCAAAACACCAGCCCCTTGAGTCTGTCATCATTGTTTTTCTCCAGAATTTCCTGGATAATTAATAATAACGACAGTAAAAGCTGATGTTAATCTCATTAGCCTGGCAGCCCAGCGCCGTCCTCATGCCTGCTTGTTACTGTGGAGACTAGTTGACTGTAATTATGTTTAAACTATGGATAAAATTAACCTAAATCTCATGTTTCCCCCCCCGATATGTGGCACAAATCTGCGTGATATGTGAATAAACCACGCTGGCAGTGGTGGAAAGTAACTCAACCACTGTACATAAGTACAATTTTATATCCAATTCCTGCCACTTTATATGTTGACTCCATTTCAGAGGGAAATATTCTACTTTTTACTCCACACATTTATCTAATTGCTTCAGTAGTTAAAATAATTAATTTCAATCTCAACACAGCCTGTGGATCAGCGATTCAAAAAATACAAAAACGAGTCATTCATCAGACTTAACGGCAACCTGATCATTTGAATCAGGTGTGTTGGAACAGGGAAGCGTCTGAAACATGCAGGGCTGTGGGCCTCCAGGAGAAGGATCGGCAAACACCTTTGTACCTGAAATGTCCAATATTATGCAAAATGCACTTTTTAATGTCTTCTCAACATAAATATTTGTGCCTGGTTTACCTAGAGACAACCAAACTACCACAAGAGACCATCCTCTCTCTTTTCCTCCTGCTCCATCTTTTAGTAAATATGTGTGAAAACACACTGTTTAGATTTGGCTCCGTTTGTGATGTCATAAGTGGATCTGTTGATCATGTGACCTCCTCCAGCCCACTGAAAACCTCACTGTCGGCCATTATTGTTTCCTCACTAACTCGAGTAACATGAAGGTGTCAAAGCTGAGAGTGAAGCAGCAGATTGTTCTGTTCTTCTAAAACGGCGGCGGTCACGTCTGATGTGACCGAAATAATGTGGGTTTTTTTTAACATTTTGACCCTCAGGAGGTCACCAGGAGTAAAAGTGCTCGTCTCCACACATGAGACTCTGAGAAACATCCTGAACAAACCAAGACTATACTTTCAGGGATCATTTCTTTAGTTGTTAACTGGAGAAATGTGTTTCTACAGAGTTTGGTCTCGCTGCCCACGATGAAGAGTTCAGATGTTTCCTTCAGAGCAGGAAACTGGTGGGAAGACTTTGTTTCTTCTCCACTGTTGAAGATTGTTCAGAGTTTCTTCACAAAGAGACTCTGATGGAGGAAACATGATCTGAGTGGTTTTATCTTCTGTTTATATTGTCTAACAAAGAAAACCTTTTCTTTAAAGCTCCTTTCAGCTGGTTGTGTAGGATTAAAGGACGTGTGCTCAGGTAGAAGAAGAATTTCTAACTTTGTTATCGTAGAACATGAACACCAGTGATTTACAGAGCAGATACGTGTTTGGTAGAGGACAAAAAAAAGAATTTAACTTGAGCTAAACTTAAAAAGCTTTCTTGTGTGTATTTCTTTCTTTTTTTTAAACTGAAACATAGCAGTGTTTGGATTGACAGCTCAACAGACCCAAATGAAATCTGTCGTGAATGCTTCTTGGATGTATTTATACTTTTTTCAGGTACAAGACACATGAAGTAACTCTATTTGGGTTAAACAGTGTTTTAAGTTTGGTGACTGTGAGTCCTTCCCAGCATCACTCCAGCCAGCTGGAGCCTGAGCAGAGGTCCAATCAGACAGAAGAGCTGCAGACACCTGTGTAGGTGTGTCGGACTGTGAAGATCCTGCACACTCATGGTCCACCTGCACAGGTGTTCTCACTCAGTGCTGCCTGATCAGACCTCCTGTCAGAGCGTCTGCACACTGGGATTGTTCACATCTCCTTCAGGCTGCTGGTACTTTTGCTGCACTTGTTACAGATGGACAGATTTTATTATCTGTTAGTACCTGGAGCTGATTTACTGCTGTTAGAATCCAGTATTACTATTTATCAGCTACAATCAACAAGTTTTATAGACATAAGTTAACTTTTTAACAAGACAAACAGACCACTCAGATCATGTTTCCTCCATCAGAGTCTCATTGTGAAGAAACTCTGAACAATCTTCAACAGTGGAGAAGAAACAAAGTCTTCCCACCAGTTTCCTGCTCTGAAGGAAACATCTAAACTCTTCATCGTGGGCAGCGAGACCAAACTCTGTAGAAACACATTTCTCCAGTTAACAACTAAAGAAATGATCCCTGAAAGTATAGTCTTGGTTTGTTCAGGATGTTTCTCAGAGTCTCATGTGTGGAGACGAGCACTTTTACTCCTGGTGACCTCCTGAGGGTCACACAATATTTGGATCATCTTGTTCATCAAAGCTGTGTGACAGCACAGGTGTGATTTCATGTGGGGAGAGAAAAGCTTTTTAACCCCACAAACATTTTCCCATCATTTCACTTTAAGTGTCCACAACAATCAAAGAGAGACTCTGCAGTCTGAGCTTTAAACTTCAGGTTCACTCACCGTCAGGAGGAGGAGGAGTGTCACAAATACAAATGTCCTGACCGCAGTGATTTCTTTAAAAATGAACTGATCTCAATCCAAACTTTTAACTTAATCAGTGCTGTTGTGATTGATCTCTCAGTGACGATGCTGTGATGGTAGGAGGAGTGTTTGTGTGACCCTCAGGAGGTCACCAGGAGTAAAAGTGCTCGTCTCCACACATGAGACTCTGAGAAACATCCTGAACAAACCAAGACTATACTTTCAGGGATCATTTCTTTAGTTGTTAACTGGAGAAATGTGTTTCTACAGAGTTTGGTCTCGCTGCCCACGATGAAGAGTTCAGATGTTTCCTTCAGAGCAGGAAACTGGTGGGAAGACTTTGTTTCTTCTCCACTGTTGAAGATTGTTCAGAGTTTCTTCACAAAGAGACTCTGATAGAGGAAACATGATCTGAGTGGATTTATCTTTTGTTGTTTAACAAAGAAAACCTTTTCTTTAAAGCTCCTTTCAGCCAATTATTTTTCAAGCTCTTGCTCTCACAACAAAAGTAACAGGAGAGCCTCTGATGTCTGGATGTTTTGTCTTGTTATCTTGTTCCATATGATAATAACTCCTCTGTTTATTATTATCTTGTAGTCTTTTGGGATCTTGAAGTCATTTACATACATACAAATACATGTTGCTGATGATAATAACAGCCACACTGACTGATGAACGTTGTTAACATCAAGTCCACTCACCTTCACGTTAATTTTTACATTCATCAAATTGTGATATTTTAAATTAGCCAAATTTTCTTCCAACAACAAAACCAACAGCGACTTGATTCTAATGGGAACTGGGTTTGTCATATTTTATGAAAGATATATAAATGATAAACGATGACTTCGAAAAGCTCACCTGAAGTCGGGGTAATGCTCCACCAAAGGCTGCAGGTGGTTCTTTATGTCGGCCTTGTTTTTCTGTGTGATGATGTCGCTCAGGTCGTCTCCTACGGGGTAGAGCCACTCGTGACTCGACTCCTACGACAGAAAACACAATAAAACACAAGATTTAGTGAGTTTTTCTCTAAACTTTTTTGGTCTTTTGAACAGTTATTTCAACTAAACAATAAATGAGAAATTTTATGGGTAAATATGTTTGACACTGAAAATGACACCAAAAAAAGAGAACCACGGACTTAATTTACTGTATTTTATGAGCTTATCACATTTTTCAAATGGGAAATCTGAAGCTGTATAGAAGTAACTACACTAACTCTGTCAAATGAATGTAGTGGAGTAAAGGTATAAAGTAATATTAAGCAGAAATACTCAAGTAAATCACAATTAACTCAAAATGTAAATAAGAACAGTAAAGTGGTTTGAGATTTACTACATCAAGACAATGACGGGTGGAAGAGACAAAAACTAATTAATAAAAAAGGAAAATGGAATTGAGTGATAAATCATTAAGTGACTTGATTAAAATAAGGCCGATGTGATTAAATTATGAAAATAGGCCAATGTTTCATCATGTCCTTAATTCACCGCTCATCATTCATAACACAAAGTTGTCATTTGAAAATGATATAAATGCTTAGAAATGAGTAATCGAGGTGATAAAATGTGTGTAAATTGAAAGATAGAGTCATAAATTGGCGTTTGATTTGCTAAAGTTTCATTTCTTGTCTTTTAGTTTTCACTTCTTACTTCCACCCCAACAAGACAGCTCACATACTGTCGAATAAATGCTTGTTTTTTCCCTATTTTTCACCAATTAACGCCCACGTAAGCAGAAAAAGCTGCCGTTCACGTTGACGGGGAAGTACACAGGTTATTACCATGTCCACAAACAGATCTCTGAGTGCACCCCACTGCCCACGGATCTTGCTCGCGGCCTTCTCGTGTTTCCGGTTCTTGCACGAGTAGTTGCTCTTCATCAGCTGGCCGATGTATTCCTTCACGACGTGGTAGTGCAGTCGGCTCGCAAACCCCTGTTGCCAGGAAAAACACACACACACACACACAGAAGGAGTGATGTTGCAGAATAACAGGATGGTAAAAAAAAGGGGAAATGGAAGAGTCTTTATTTATCCGTCACACGACCAGCAGCCCTCAGATCATCTGAGCTAAAACCTCCACTTCCACCCATTCATTCGTCCCTGTAGCCGCGATTTACTCCTCTGGTTTTAATGTTTTCTGCAGTCGCAGCATCCGGACAGAAACAATGGAGCTCACACAGATTCACTGGAACTTCCAAGACGGGCACCGAGGAAACACATAATGATTTCCTCCCCTGATCTCCAAAGTGATTAAGTGTGAAAACCCAAAATGTTTTTTTTGCTTCAGCTAATATTCTGCATCTTTTGTCCACATTAAACCATTTAAAAACAAATGGCTGCCAAATCTCAAATTGTAAGCATCCTGTTGAAGGTCCCTTGTACATGTACTTGGCTAATCAGGATGGAAAAAATGTTTGGCCTGCGCTGGGAACTTTATCAGATCATATCCATCACTGGAATCCATTACATTAAGAGGCGGCGGACTTCCTCTTAAATACATAAAACAACTTAGTTGACATTATGTGACTGGAAGTGCTGGAGTTCCTCTGTCCTCTGTCCCCCCTCACCTGGACGTGTGGGGGCCTGATGAGAGCACAGTGCTCAGAGAGCTGCTCTGTCCGACGGTGAAGCTGCTTAAAGTCGTCATCATCGGTCATCCACTTCCTCGTCATCATTCTCCTCAGGTACGGCTGGAAAACAGCGCAGAGAGCATATTTTAAAAACATTATTATACATTGCTTTTACTGTGCTGAACTTGCTGGGTGTGCGAACAAGCTCGACATATCAGCTTAAAAGGCGATGATATGTTCCCTGCTTGTTTCTGCAGGTTTAAGATTTAGGCTCAAACACAACTTGGTTAAGGTGTATTTTCACCAAAGAGTTACTCTGCTCCATGTTTGATTCAACATCAGGACGTCTGGACAGCCTGTCAGTGCTGAGATTCCTCTCGAGGAAACAACTGAAGCTCTCTGCCGGGAACATTTTTTTTATTTTTAGTTGAATATTTTCAACTCAAGCAATTTGCAAATTCGCCCAATTCTCATTCGCCATCTTCTATTACGTCTTCTATTTGCGTCTTTGCATTGACCTTGTGTGTAATTAATTCGCTTGTGGGAAATATTTGCTTCCCGTCTTGTGGAAACTCACCTTAGAAATAAATAATACATAAATAATAGTTGGGGTTAAAATAACTACTATGTTAAGGAAAGGAAACAATCAATCCATCCCGGCCTCTTCTGTTTCCTACAGCTGCTGCCCGTAAACAGATTTTGGGGCGTTTGCTGAAATGTTTGACCTCTAAGTAGCATAAAGTTGAAAAAGAAGCATTATTTCCAAAGCTGAAGTTAGTAAGATGGTTTGATACTGATGGTTCATTCTTTACAGTGAAAACAGCAGTTGAAAAATAGTCTTGCTCTTGTTTTCTCGTTAGCACTTTTAGGTATTTTTGTCCACATTGTCTTAAACAGCAGGACAGCAGCTGTACTGTATGCAATAGAACAGATTATATATATATAATAATCAGCAGCAGCTAATTTGATAACTGTACAATCATTACAGACATTTTTCATATTTCAGCTTCTAAATTGTAAGTATTTTCTACTTTTATTTGCCAGATGTGGTAGTAAACTGAACATCTTTGGGGTTTGGATTGTTGGTCAGACAAAAGTTCCCTCCGGGGCGTCCTGCCCCTCTGAGAGTCTGACCCTTCACACTGCAGCCAGTGTTGGTTTCATTTAACGACAACAAGGAACTTTCACTAATCTTAACAAGCAGTTTTTGTGCCTAAATGTAAGCAGGGTGTTCAGGAAAAGAGCATCCCTTTTTCAGTTCCTTTTTCAGTGCCACTATAGAAAACAACTGCTTTCTAAGTGAGGAAATACATTGATGAAAACCAGAATTGAGCTTTCGCCTAGAAAAACCATTTCACTTTGCAGTAATTCTACCTTCACATCCTCTTTGAACTGGTCCTCCAGGTCCTGTATGAGCCTGACAATCAGCCACTTCACCTCCTTTCTGAACCCTTCCTCCCCACCCGGACAGGCGTCCCGGTACTCCTCCATGTGCTGCCTGCAGGACGGAGAACAGCAGGACACGGAAAAGCATCACTGACTGAGGTTATTTTGTGATGTTTGACTTTTGCAGAGCATTTCATTAAGGAGTAAAACTGCTCTGCTGAGAAAAAGAGCTCTAAAAAAGCTCTAAAAACTAGAATTAAAGAAGAAGAGTAAAAAAGAAGAATGACTAGAATAAGAATTAATGACAGATTTGTGTATCAGAACTTTCTTCTGCACCATTAATCATCTTATGACCCCTCAAGTTTGTCTGGTGACCCTCTGGAGGGGCCCAGCCCCTAGGTTGGGAACCACTGACTTGTAGTTTGAACAACAGCTACAGCAGTAAAACACAGTTTACACATCAGTATTAGCCAGCTAATAATGTCCCCTATAATAATAACACCAGTCACAGGTGACGTTTTACTGCAGAATGAGGACTTTTGATACTTTAACTACATTTTACTGAAAATACTTGAGCGTATTTTAATATGTAGGATTTTAGAAGATAAAGTGCCAAATGGTGACTGTAACAATAACAATAGTTGATGATATTGCATGAATATTATTATATAATGAGTTATACTGTTGTATATATATATATATATATATATATATATATATATATATATATAATAGTATACAGTATATGCAGTAGACATAATAGGTAATAGTAATAGAAATACTGTAATATAGATTGAATATATAAAATAATAGGGTTTAGTATTGTACTTCCTTTAAAGCAGTGTTTCCCAGAGCTCATCCTGGGGCCCCTGCATGCTTCAGCTGTTTCCCTGCTCACACACACTCACACACACACCTGTTTCAAATAAAAGGGTCGTTAATCAGACGTCTGTTTGGTGACGAGCTGATGGTTTTGAATCAGGAGTGTTGGAGCAGGTGAAACATCTAAAACATGGAGGACAGGAAGAGGCCCACAGGGCAGGCGAGGAGACAGAGTAGTTTAGACAGTATGTGACATATTTTCATGCGTCTAAGTTTGTTTTTTCTGCAGATATTTTTGGACTTGAGACAGAAACTTCCTGCAGCCAGCCCGATTCGATGGAGGTCAATAAAACTTTTGCTTGTAGGGCAAAAAAAGCATTGTTCCTGCACATCATTACCAAGCAAATCGCCCTCTAATCTCAGTCTGTTTGCCTGTTGGGGTGGACTACAGGACTATAGGACCCAGCGGAGGGAGACAGGTGTGATGTTCCGAGGTGAAAAGGTCATGGTGGACATCTAACACATATTCGCCTGCAGCCATAAGCACAGACGTTCACGACACAGCTGAGTGTCCTCGAACAACCCACATCTGCCTCCGCTGTGACAGACAGAAGCAGCTGGTGGGAGGGTGGAGGGGGGAGGGAGTCGGGAGGCTCCATGCCGCCTCTCTCCCCCACTTATAACACGGCAGCTTTTCTCCCTCACCGCCCCGATTCCCTGAAGTCACGTGAGGTGGCACATGGTACCACTCAGCAGAGGCATGGCCGCATTTCAAACACTCAACTATCCTCTGCTGTGCACATTAGAAAAGGTCTCCTAAACAACTCCGAGCTTGTGAAAGAATGCAGTTCTGTTGCTCACAGAAAGTCTTCTGCTTGAATCTCCTATAAACTATGTCAGAGTTCTGGGAATCTCCCAGGAGAGACTGAAATAGCTCAGAGATGAATCACCCAAACAAAAGCTCTGCACGACGGTCTAACTCTCTCAGAATCCTCCGGAACATCTCTTCTTTTCATGAAGTTTGTTTCCTGCATTACAGCTCGATGAAATCATCGGATTACAGCCATTAAAGCAAAATATGAACTGATTATTTGCTTGTTTTATCTGCCAAATGGTCCAGATTTCTATAAAAACACTTTCTGTTCTGGGTAACCTTCAAAATAAAAGCGCAGGCACATTATAAGTAGTGTACAAAGGCTCATTCTTGAATGTAACAAGACCAAAATAAAGGTCCTCTTACTAGCTTTTTCCTGAGCTTTAACCACATCTCACCTCAGAGGACGCATAAACTGAATAATCTAATGATAAACTATATGACACTCTTAAAGTCAAAGGGAGTATTTCTCTGCATTGACTCATCTTTCTTTTTTTTTCAGCAGGCAGGTTTCCCAGTTTGTGGGTTTGGCAGGTCATGTCAGCTTCTCGCAGTGCCTCGTGGGTAACTTCAGGAAGTCACGTGACTTACTGTAAAGCTGTGAAGCTGTTGATGTAGGTTATCTGATACTCAGTCCAGAGAGGCTGCGGTCTGAGAGCGCTGCAGCGACGCCTGAACTCCGCCTCGAATCTGCAGAGGAGACATCAGTCAGACGGATTCAGCCTGTCAGACTTTAAAATAGACATCCTGTTTAAATGACATTTAACCCCAAAGTCCATAATAATAATGTCTTTACACAGAACAAGCCTTCAGGGGGGGTGGACAAAATAATGAGAACACCTGACAATATGTAGATTGTGAAAGTAAATCAGCAAGAAAGCATCAAGGTTTATCATTTATTCACTTCTTGTGCCTTGGCCTGGTGCCGAACTCTACTTGACCTCTGTTTGTGTAAAAGGAAAATATGATATGAATGCCACGTGTTGTTGCTGCTGTATGTATGTGTCTGATACTGTAGTTCAGTGAGACAGATGCAACCATCTGTGTTTTGTGCATTATTTCATATGTGTGAAGTCGTTTAAGGACAATTTTCCACCACAAAACAAAAAACAGATAGATAAGACACATAATAACCAAAGACTAATCTAAATATATGAAATTATAGTTCATGGTAATGTGCTATTGACATACAAAGCCTGTAGGTGTGCAGTAAAGAGTATCTGTGTCTGGTCTCCCCCTCTCAGGTGATCCTGATCAGCTGATCAGTGTTTTGGTTCCTTGTTTGATGAGTTTTTCATGGTTTTGTTGGTTAGTTTAGTTTCTGCATGGCTGGCCCAGACTTTTCTCATCCTTCCCTCGGTTTTGGTTAATTTTGGTAGTTTTTCTTAATAAACCCTTTCTGTTTGAAGTATATCTCAGGTATGGTTTCTTCCTCACGTGTTGCTGGAGCCAAATGTTTATTTTTGTGGCCATAACTTATTTGTAGACTTGGCAGGTTTTGGTGATTATACTATTGTTTAGCCTTGTCTGTGTAAGCTATTTTTGACTCTTCTCCTTTTATCTTTGTCATTATATTCTGAGATAATCTGCAGAAAGGTTTCTGGTGTTTTATCCTTATCTATCCTTATCCTTTATCCTTATCCTTTTTCCTGCTACACTTGCTGCTGCAGGGACAAAACATTTAAAATGTTTCTGTGTTCTTGGGATAAACATCAATGGAAGAAGGAGGCTTTTCTGAACGTTAAACTGTATCACGGCTAAAGTTCAGCTAAAAGTGACACAGCCATAAATCATGCAAAAGAAATATTTTAACATTACACAACAGCAGAATCACAGAATTGCGTGGTGATTGAAGAAAGAGCAGGATCCTGTTTTTGGTTTGTTTTTCTGTGAGTAGATTCCCCCTAAAAACCTCCACCTTCCTCTTTGACTTTTAGTGTTTGACTTCTCTCTCTGGCCTGGTGCTGCCGTTCAACGTTTGACCTTCTTCTAACTACAAGACACTTAAGATAAAGAAAGATACCAAAAGATCTGTAAAAGGAAACTACAAGAGATTATAATGAATGTGTTAATAAGCAGGCAGGGGCATCTTAAAGCATAACTTTGGTATTTTGAAACCTGAGCTGTTTGAAATGAATGTTTGGCTCAGATTGTTTCTGACAGCATTATGGAGATGATCCATACAGAGAGAGACCTGGAAGATCCTTTTGGTTTAACCACAAACAGCCGTTATATTACTGTCTTCAAAGCCCACCAGACTCCATTGACAAAAACAGTAATTTTTACCGTGCAGAACACAAGAGTGGCTCATCAATCGCTGCTTCAATTGTATAGTTTGTTTGTGCTATTGTGTGTTACACAAATATTGTGTTGGATCCAAACTAACCCTTTAAAACTTCAAAGCCATACAATGACATAGACAAACCGACCGATCATGGCAGCGTTAGACCAGCAACTCCCGTGTTTTTTTTAAGGTAAAATTACTGTTTTCGTCAATGGAGTCTGGTGGGGTTTGGAGGGTGTGATATGACTCAATTCCAAAAATATGTAAGGGGGAAAAAAAGAGGGCTCAGGTTTAAAGATACAAATCTAATATATATATATATCTTCCAAGGCTATTTTGCCAAGATTTCCTGATACGTATTATAAAATGCTAAACTTTTATCCCGAGGTTAGTTTTTAGTTTCTCAGGAAAAGCTTAAAACTTCTTTTTTGTATTTCAAAAACCTCCTTTACTACAAAAAGTTCACTTCGCACTGGGACAATAACGTGGGAGTCTTCATATTATTAATATTATATATTTATGTGATTTTTGGTATTTGTACACATTCAGTGTATTTGTGTGTGTGTGTGTGTGTGTGTGTGTGTGTTTGTTAACGTACCTCTTGGGGAACTGTTTCAACTCTTCGAAGCAGGAAATGATCACTTTCTGTTCCAGCTGAGCATCGATTAACCCTGAGTTTTGGACATTTCCTTTCACTTTCTGCAGAGAGGAAACACAACAGCACTCAATGTGAAGCTGTCTGCTGCTCCCACCTGGTCGAATCACCACATTACAACATTGTGGACAAAGAAAAAAAGGCTTAACAGTCATTTAAACTCAATCTATTTGAACATTTACTTGGGAAAAACAAACAAAAATAACCATAGAAATAAACAAAAATCACACAAAAACATAAACCCAAGCCAATTAAGCCTCATACTTTGGGACAAATATTACATTTATTATAATATATATATATATATATATAATATATAATATATATATATTAGCCATTTCAAATCATACTTTTGTAATTATAGCTGTGCTGCATATTTTACGGTGTTTAAACTATGATTTAAAGCAAAATAAAGTAGTACAAGTACATTATTTCCAGCATGAAAGTATGTACTTCAGGTACTTAGGTGCTTCAAGCTACTTATTAATATATGTTAATATGAAACAGACACACTTTAATGGTTTAATGGTACTTTCTATTAAAAAAAGTAGTTTCAAATAAAAGCACACCTATGATTTAAAGAAACTTTTTAAGAAGACATTATTATTTCAACCAGACCACATGAAACCATCATGTGATGTCTGTTATCTTTAAAATATAAAACAGCCCATCGGTGTGACGGTGTGACAGATGCTACGGCGTCGTACCGTCCAGATGTCCATGTGAAACGGAGAGCTGAGGAACTCTTCGTCCTTCTTCGGCGGCTTGCTGTCCCTCCAGACGTCCTCATTTTCAAGCTCAGTGACTCTGACCAGCGACAATCTCATGTCCTCCTGCAGCAATAAACACAAGGAGAAGCGACTTTGTCCTCAGCGACAAGAGACGGGATCTGTTTGATCCGACTGCACACTGTTATGACCCTGCATGACTGTAGTCTAGTCTGATTGTGAATGTAGACTACAAGCCAGGTAGATGTCGGGGTGAGAAGCCTTTTTCTTTTGAGGCTAAAGGTCAGAGATGTTGGCTTAGTAACCTTTCAGTCTTTTGTTTTGCAGGTGAAAATAAAAGTGTCCAAAGTGAAGCGCAGCTCAAAAATCAAATAATTACATTTGTAGTTATATTCTGTAGTTGTGTTTTGGTTTTGTGACTAAAATATGAGCAAATAGATTACATCCTCCTGGCTGATTGAAGAGTTTCTTTCTCATTTTAGGAAATGTCGTTATTTTATAGAAAACGGATGATTAAAAAGTTTGTTTTCTTGTTTTTTTCTTTGGTTACAACCTTGTTTTTTTTATCTTATCTTAAAGAAAACAGTTACTTGTACACCAGAGACTATGAACAGGTGTGAAAACACCAAAAAGTCCTGACCTTCATCAGGTAAAATTAATTAAAACTATCTTGGATTTATGCTGATAAAGATCTGACGACCAAAACACTGTGAACAGAACACGAGTGGTCGCCTGTGTGCAGGATTTTTGTTATTTAACGTTTTATTTCCCACCATGAAAGACTGAAGGGCCTGTTTACTTTGGCTCTCACAGAGAAATGTTGACTCCTGATGGATAAATACTGGGTCCAAAGGAACGGGAATCAGTTTTTAATAAGAGCTAAAACATAATAACTTGCTCCTCACCTTCACTCTGCAGCAGTACTTGTCTTTCAGCTGCTGCAGGAAGTCGTCCTCCAGCTTCAGATCAGCGCTCTCATCCTTCATGTCCGGCTGCAGGGAGAGACTTCCCATGATCCTCTCGCTGTCGGGGGGGAAAAACAGGACACTTTTGACAACATGTCACGGTGCTGCAATCCGCTGGCATTCAAAAACACTGACGACATGTCGCTTCATGTTGGGGTAAAGAGGAAAAGTCAGTTTAGGAGCTCTGCAGATTTCATCAGATGACCGAGGACGTTTGGGAAATGTTACAAAGAAAAGTACATTATATGCATCATATGTTTATGAGTCTATATTATAAGTTTGATGAAAATCCAATCACCTCCAAGATCAGATCTGGGGCATATTGTGATGCTGGAGTTGATTTGCAGGTCTGTTACACTACATGTGTGTTAAACTGTGTAAATATGTCTACTTTACATAATCTGTGAGACACGACCTGATTTAAATCTTTCCATTTTGGCCTCAAGAGAGTGCTGTGCCTCTTCTTTTTTTTTTTTTTTTATCAGATCAGCTGTTTATTTTTGGTCTTCCAAATGTTGTTTCTAGCAACGTTTTTTTGGTTTGGCGTGGCCTGGTTCAACAAATGATGTCAGCAGCCCTGTGAATTCGTGCTCACCCTGCTGCTGGTAGACATCCTTCATGCATCTCTGTCTGCACACAGCTCCATGTGGGCACTCCAGACATATTTTCACATGTGTTTTGGGTTTTTCCTGCAAGTTTGAGGGCGTAAACACGATGCAAGATGTCTGATACATCTGAAGACTTTTACTTGTCTTCCATCTTTGCTTTCTGTTATAATATGTTTTTGCTGCAGCTGCAGTATGTGCTGGAAGTAGGTTGAATAAATAATAGTGTGCATTAGATCACCGTGTTGTTTACAGCCTGTCTGATTGTTTGGCCACCGCAACGCTGCTCCTATTAATCACACAGGTCAGTAAAGTTAACCAGGTACTGGTAGATTTCCAATCTTAAAAGATCCTTTTGACCAAAACGTTGATTCTTTTGGTAATAAATCAATGCAGAGGTGAAAGGTGTGTGTGTGTGTTGATTTTTGCTTTAGATTTCCAATCAGGCACCAAGTTCACTACACGTAAAGTGAATATTAGTAATTTGATTAATTCTCCCTCTTTATTTATTTTTTTAGCAAATTCTGATAACAGAGCAGGTGTGGCAACTGTGGCAACTGTGGCTTCTATGTAATCTAATCCACACTTGTGCATAACTAACCTCTTGTAGCGGTTGATGATCCAGTCCAGCAGGGCGTACAGATCCTTCTGCTCCGTCGCCTGCTGCTCCACCTTCTTCAGGTGCCGCCCAACGACTCTGTGGTAACTCTCCACGTAGGTGCTGAAGACCTTAAAGCTGGGAGGGTACGACCACCGCAGGTCCCTCTTCACGCTCTCCAAGTCGTCCACGATGGCCTTACCCAGCAGACCCAGATGAACGGCCAACCAGGATTTGTTCTGCTCCATCTGCTCCAGGTGGACGTGCTCCACCTTCACCCGCACCCCCTCGGCCACCGCCTCGCTCCAGGCCTCCATCCAGCTGCTCGGGAGCCCGCCGGGTTCCTCGGCTCTCCTCTCCTCCTCTTGGATGATGCGGGCCACGAGTACAAGCAGCCCTTTGTTTCTGGAGGGAAGAGAGTTGGAGTTGCGCACTATGGTGTTGACCTTGTTCCGCAGTTCTCCATAGAGGAGGTTGAGGTCTTTTTCCTTCTTGGCCAGCTCCATGGGCGAGTCCTCGCCGCACCGCTCACACTCCTGCTGGAACTCGTGCCGCATGGCGAGCAGGTTCAGGTGAGCCTCCTCCAACACCTCCATCTCTATCAGCTTGTTGATCTGCATCACTGCGAGAAAAACAGAGAAGCTGGTGAATCTTTTGTCGTGTTTTATCACAATTGCAAAGCTCAAATGTCCCAGTGAAGGAAAGAGAGAGGGAGGGGACAGCAAACGCTGCTACTCCTCCTTAATTAATCTCAACAGACACATTCTCAATAAATTAGAAATGCAGGAGAATAAGAAAAGCAGGAATTTGCGTCTGTCAGTGTAAAAGTTTAGACACTGACTGTGGTGTCAGTGGTGTCAGCTGCTGTGTACTAACACTGAAAATAAGATTCCTATCTTTTGGCTGCTTTTGTTGCCAAAACAGAGGAGGATAAGGAGGAAAGTTGAATGTATAGACAGAGAAAGAGACAGAAAGGGGTTTGGGAACACTGGTGGAATTCACAGCTTTGATGTAAACTGAAGGACACATGTATGACAGCTTGACAACTAATGCAACTGAAACTCAAATCAAGGGTTCCTCTTGCAGCAAAATCATGAAAGAAAGATCAGTAGAGAGTCATAGAGCATAGCTGAAGACTCCTAATCTTCTTTCTATATGAAGACGGCTCTGAGAGTGTGTGATGTCCTCCAATATGGCTGCCAGCAGGGAACAAACCTCATTTGGGTAAATCAGGTTTATAAAAACATGTGAGCCAGTACCTGACAGCGGTGTGTGTGGTAGCTCTGGTAGTGTGTATGACTCCTCGACCTCCTCACACACCTCCTCCTCCTCCTCCTCCTCCTCCTCTTTGCCTTCCTTCTTCTCCTCCGAGAGGACAAGCGCCTCCTCTCTGCAGGTTTTATTCTTCTTATTGCTGCCTAACCTCAGGCTTTGACGAAACGACGCTCCTTTCCTCATGATTGTGTCAAATCGGGCCATGTTGGGATCTGAGGATGGAAAACACCCAGTTAAACACAACAGTCAGCGAAAACAGCCATAAATAACATGTGACCCGTCAGCTTGTACTGACTCTGATTGATCATCTAGTAATGTTATTAAATACACTTTCCTTATGTATGATGTTAAGAAAGGTCTGAGGGAACTGAGGGAAATCAGACTGGGGTTAATTGTTAATAATAAAAAACTATATGAGCAAAAGTATGTGGACAACCTTCTCCTCATTCTTTCGGTTTCTGTTTCTCATAGGTTGTTCCAGTTCTCCAGCAGTTTTTCTCAAAGTGCAGAAACATTTTTACGCAGCCCGTGAACATGCCATGAAAGCTGTGTATTATATTCCAAGTCATCTGCGGCCCATTTCAGTACTTTCACTCTCAGCAGCCTGCGTTATAAAACAGTACCACACGCCCTCTACAAGCATCGGTCAGGTTAGGAAAGGAAACTCACAGAAAGCTACTGGCACCCCGTCGTTATCTGGGAATTTAAGTTCTGTTAAGTTGGCTGTTAGCTAAAGTTGATGAGATGACAACAAGATTGATGTATCAACAAAGTCATAACCACTGTAACTTGTCACTAATAATAAAACAAACAGTCTCACCACAGGGTCCACGGGTTGTTCACTTTTAAGCTAACGTGGATGAAAAGAAGTCCTCAAAGCAGAAGCTCAGCTCAGAACTGCCACTAAGAGACTTTTTGCTATCATGCTATTATATTTTAGATAGATAGATAATAGTGTTGTAGAAGTGGGCTTACCCTCCGGGTCTTAAAAAGATGCTGAAGAGCCTTAAACCTGCACTCTTTCTAATGGTTCAGCACAGAGTGACGCTGGTTTCAAAAGAAGTCAAATTACATGGAACAAGGTCTATGTCTATGAACAAGGAAGTAAAACAAGCTAGCGTCTCACTTTTTATCTATTTGCTCAGTAAACATTTTCCCAACAGCTTGTAGAACTTGTGTAGAAGACCTTGGGTGGAGCCCTGACCGTGACTCAGATCCAGACCTGATCACCCAACATCAACACGTTGGACCTCACTAATGCTGTTGTGGCTGAATGGGAGCAAATCCCTGCAGCCCAAAGGATCCAAAACCTGGTGAACAGACTGAAACCCAATATGCCACAATCAGATATGAGTCTAACATACAAGCGTCTACGTATTTTATTTAGGTGTCCACATACTTTTGGCGATGTAATGTATGTAATGGTAAAAAAAAAAATCAAACGTCAGCATCCTTGAAACATACTGATGTGAAAAATCAGTCAAGCATTAACTGATCAATTTACCTGTCTTTGAACGTTTCAGATGTTTCTGTGACGCGCCATCGGTATCATCTTCCTCCTTCTTCGGAAAAAAGCTTCCAATTCTCTTCAGAGGAGAGTTCTTTGGAGAGCCGGAGCTCGGACCTGCCAGAGAGAGAGAGAGAGACGCTTCTCAGTGAAAACTCAGTCCTCATTTCACAATCACACCTTTCTTTGTCCTGTCAGTCAGGACATAAATCAGCCTCAGTTCCTGGAATTGATACGGTTTCAGTTTCCTAAGGTTGTTGTTGACATTTGTTGTCCAGGAGAGCATGTGTGCATGACTTGGCAGCGTTTTGTCCTCAGATTGACCTACAACCAAACCAACTGAGGAATGCGAAGATTAAGTCATGATGAAAACAGATAAGTTTGTGTGGCTCAGCTCCAGGATGTGAAAGCGAAAGTTTTGAAGCAGCAGTTTTACCCTCATTTGAGGATACAACAGAGAAAATGATTTAAAATAATCCACGGGACTTTCTCAAAGAGAATTTACCGCATGTGCACGACTACAATCGCTTAAGATTCAAGTGTGGAAACCATCTGCTTTAGAATAAACTGAGCCTGGCTGATAATGGTCCAATCAGCCTGAGCCTCTGCCTCAACTGTTAAAACAAGACAACGTGATCAATCTGAAGATCAATCTGCTGCACAAGACTCTAGTTTTCTAAAAGTCTTCGCTCTCTTGTGGAATACTGGGTTGTTTCGCTCGTTCGGGACTTTTAAAAAAAAACATTTAAATGAAACCAGAAAGGAGGGAGTCTTCATTTCAAAGTCTTTGTTTGAGCTTATTGATACATACGAGGGGTCACATCAGTAACAAAGAGCTCCATAAGGAATTATGGGAAGGTTCATGTTTTATTTTACTTTATCTGACAGCATTGCTTTACAAATTGATTTTTTTCTGTGCAGAACACATCCTGAGCTCATAAGATATTAAAAACATAAATAAAAATGTCTTAGAGATTTTTATTAATTAAATTAAATTAAATTACAATAAATTAGTTGGCAACTATTTTACTAAAATCATCAGTTTTTCTTGCTTTCATCTGCTGCTTTTCCTTTTAACAATTTTAATGTATTATTAATAATGCTGAGGTTTAGACTGTTGGTTGTGAAAGTGTCACTTTGGCTATTTCTCACTACTTTCACTATTTTTTTTTTTTACGAACACAGCAATCAATAATAATAATCAACAGATGAATCCAGAATGAAAATTGATTAAAATATTTCAAAATGAGCTCCAACAGTAAAATCCTGCTTTTACATAAATGATGAGGAATAATAATCTAATATAATAATAATCTAACTAATCTGCACCAAGTAAGTCTAATACTTTAAGTACATTTTCTTAAATATACGTACGTACGATTATAATATGTTTCTACAGTGTAACATTCACAGTTAAATCATTCTATGTTTATGAAATATAAGGCCACATATTCAATCAATGAGCTGTTTGTTTAAATGTTGTTTAAAACCCTGGATGATGAAGGTCTAGTCTCACTCACAGCACATCACATGTTTTCCCTCCTGCTTGCAACATATCAAATAGTGAGAATTGCTCATTAAAGTTTCCTAAAACTAAAATAGACGTCTTCAGATAGTTTGTTTGGTGGGATCAGCAGTCTAAAACCCCCCAAACCATAAATTTACTGTCACGTAAGATGAAGAAAAAGAGGAAACCCTCATCACTGGAACCGACTGGAACAAACAAGTTGATTACTAAAATTAAAATATTATAAATGAAGATGGTGAACTGGATCAGAGGATCTTTCAGCACACTGAGTGATTTTTATCTCCTCACTGTTTTCACCGAAGTGGATCACTGCTGCAGATCCCTGCAAGAATCCACCAAACATCCAAATAAAATCTGGTGTCGACACAGAGACACGTTTTCAGTGGAGTTTAATGACGCTTGCTTTTTTTCTCTGACTAGAAAAAACTTGCTCACTCTGAGTTATATTTCCACACTGTTTCTCTTTCCGCCCACTCATACTGTTCAGTGTCGCCCACGGCTGAGTGGAACGAGTTCACACATGGTGGGTGTTGGAGGGAATTCTGGGAAATGTAGGCAATCTCTTATTGAAGGAAAAATTAGAGGAGGCAGGTCAAGGCAGAGCAGCTTCAGGAAAACAGGTAATTCAAGATTTCTTATCTTATATTATTAGCTTATATTTCCAGTAAGCACCCGTCTGCAGCTCGGGCGGCTGCACCCACGCAGGCTTTTAAAAATGTGCTCCAAACATCTCGTGGTGACTTTTCGGCAAGATAAATCTCCGCCTTGTCTTCCCTCCTGCTCTGACCTTGAGAAGCTATTTTACTGATTAATATAAATCCCATTTAAACGCAGATTTCATTCATGGCGGTACTCACTGGGTGACCGAGGCGTCTGCGACCCCAGCTCAGTGCTGTCCGCCTCTGTTTCAGGCGTGACCTTTGACCCCTTGCCTCCAGACGCCAGCGGGCTCTTCTCAGTCGCTCGCCGGAAGCTCTTTCTCAGTGTCTGAATCATGCCCAGCGTCTCCTTCACAGCGCCGTGGGTCGGCGTCTTCCCGGTGCTCTTGAGGGACACTCTGTCCTCGTCCGGGCTCTCAGCAGACTTGTCCATCATTTGTGACATCTCATCGCATCAACCGACTGTGAAGACATCAGACATACAAGGTGGAGAAGGTGGAGGAAGTGTGTGTGCCTGCACTGGGGAGTGTGTGTGGAGGTGTGCTTCTGGTTGTTGTGGTCACAGCCAGCAGGGACAGAGGGAGCAGTTTTGTTTACAGATAACATCCCAGCTTGTCCTGCTGTTCTTGTCAACACGGTGAGAGAATGAAATGGAATAAGCTGTGCAGCGGCTACACGCTGCGTTCAAGGACTCAAGGGTGTAATTTCGCCTGGGGATGTTACAAAATCTTATTTTTGTCCCCTTCATTGATAGTTTCAGGTTTATATCCTCCTAAAGTCTCTCCATGCAGTAAACAAGCAGCTCACCTACAACTTAACTACACTCATTATTTACTCATTTCATTGTGTTTTTCATTGGATGCATCAAAGGTATTCATTCATTTGATTATTTTAGGAAAGGGTTAGGGTTAGGGTCAGCTTAGCCTCCAGCATATGTGCATATTCAAGACTATAACATACAGGAAGAATATCTTCCTACACAGCTTCCCAATTTTCCTCAAGAATCAATAAAAGAGTAGAAGAGAGTCGATATAAAACTATCTGTACGATAACTCCCACAAACCGTAAACATCCTCCACTGCAGCAGTCTTCAACTACACTCTTAATTTAGGGTGTAATTAATGTTTCAGTAAAGAGAAAATGAGTCTCTTTAGTTGAAATAAAGCAAAGAAAGAAGCATTTAAAGTCTCTGCAGTCAGCTGAACTGAGTTCTTAAGAAGATTTTACTGTTGATTTAAGAGTTTAACATAAAAAAATATATATACATAATATAATGTATGTGATATAATCCCATATATATATATAATATCCAGGGATTATATTATATAGGCTCGCTAATCTGTGGATAATAGTGTAAAAGAATAAACAAACACCAATTAACCTCCTACATATTGTGCATAGGATCCTCCACTATTGTGTTCAACTACAATAAATCACAATAACATCACTATTAATTAATTCAGGATGCAATTAAAGTCATAAAAAGGTGAAAATAATAATTTGAAGTAAAGCAAACAAGGAAGTCAAAAAACAAAACTAAAAGTTTTACTGGTAATTGAAGGTTTTAACATTAAAAATCCGATTTCCCCAATCAGTTATTATTACAATTATTTATTTCCTCCACAGTTTGCTTTTTCCCCCCTAATATTTGATATTATGACATAAAAGACTATTTATATCATAAGTATAATAATATGATTTACATTAAAATTCCTTCCATAAGTCTTTTTTCTATAGTCATTATTAAACGACACATGAATGCAACACACAGCAGTGTAAATATATAACATCATTATGATCTCAAGTCTATTAGATTATAATATTATTATAGAAGCCATTCAGGTGAAGGTTTTATTTTTAGATTAGAGCTCAGGATCGACAGATTAAACAGTCACCAATGTGCAGATAAGAGTGTCTGAGGGTCAAATGAGCGCCATTGTTTTACCTTTAACTAAAACTCATCAAGCAAAAACTCTCTGTGAGACAAATATGTGACCAGTGTATCCAGACTGTGCGCCAAGTGAAACAGTTACAGGCTCATACTTGGTGTTCAGAGGGAGAAAAAAAGGTTTCTGCTTACCTGCGCAGGTAGAAAACACTTAGCCTGTCCTCATTCAGCTGTGGATCACCTGCTTTCACTTTCTTTACCTTAAAGGATCAAAAGGGGAGTTTCCTGCAGAGTTGCGCGTCAGGAGTGTGAAGGTGGGGTTTAAAGGCAGCCTGTGATATTTGTTTTAGGGGACAGCAGGAAAACCAGTTTCTCCTGCCGCAAAGATCAGCTGCCTGCCTCTGCTTGGATTAGTGTGAACTCAGACCAGAGAGGATGAGTTAATGATTACACAGATATAAACTGAGTGAGGGAAAGTCTAAACTGCCCTCTACGACCTGTCCCCAGAGAATATATAGAAAACATTTCATCGCCTGTCTTCTTTAAGCCCCAGATCAGTTTACAGGTAGATGATTTTCCTCACCTGGAATGTGCGGCAGTGCTGCATTCAAATGCCCCCCGTAAATTCCTCCTTCAAGGTCATGAGCTGCAAGTTAATGGGTGGCGTTATAAAGAGGTAGTCAGATCCTGAGTACTTCTAAGTACAGCTTAAGTAAAAGTACCAGTACAAGAAAAGTTCTCCATTCAAAATTGTGCTTAAAAAATGCTAAATTGTAATATTATCAGTAAATAAAGGCTCAAAACTCATTGTATTACAGAACTGTATATTATTAGATTGTCAGGACTGGAAAGTAAGTAAATTCATCTATAATTTCAAGGTACTTTATTTGAACATTTCTAGTTTATGCTCCTTTTATACTTCAATGATATAGGTCTACTGCTTTTTAATTCAAAAAGTCAGCATACAGTGTGGTCTGCAGGTCTGCCAGAGAGAGACTTTACCTTTACACATCTCAGGTGGTTTCAGATTATTGATAAGTTTATCTGTGAAGACGGCTTTGTGTATCTGATTTGGTTTTATCGATGATCAAAGAACCCCCCAGAATGATCTCATGACCCATTGGAAAGGAACCAGCCACTGGACTGAATATAGATTAGTTCAAACTACAGCTACAACAGTAAAATGCTGCTCTGGTGCTGCAGTATCAACAAGTGCAGTTACTCTAAAATAACCACCAATACAATAAGACAAGTCGACGTCCTGCTTTAAAATCCCTCTGAAGTAAAATAATTATCAGCAAAATGTAATTAAAATGTCAAAAAGTGCACAGTATCTTTTTTTTTTAATGTAAAACTATATTGGTGGTGTCGCAGAAGTAGCATAAAATGCAAATGCTCAAACTTTTGATTTCCTAACTAATATAGAATTAAGCTTATGGTGCATTCAGGATCTCTTGAGTTGTGATAACAGCTATAAGTGAACCTTGTCACAGAGATAAATTTCCACTGTCGTAAAACACGACGGCTCGTCTGTTGCTTCGTCGTTGTCTCATGATCTGGGTGATATGTGATATATTTGTTTCTAGTGAAGATGCAAAAAAATATTCTTGTTATTCACCTTCCTTTTTTTTTTAACAGCAGAAAATAGAAGTTAAAAGTGTGTGGGGATCAATCACTTCCGCTCCAGATAAGCGTCTAACTATTTAGTTGCTCCTTGATTGTGTCCCATTTAATCCAGTATTTAACCCTTGTTACCAAATTCTATATAGTAATAATCCTCTCAGCAGTAAACACAACAGGGTGCACCTGGGTTTTACCGTAAGCTCCTGTGTTGTCGTAAGGTGTGACACAGTCTATCCACCGTTTATCCTGTCACTTCTATTGTTCTCTCGTTCTGCATGTTGGACATGTAGATATACTTGTTATCTTTACCATTTACTTCCTTCTTCTTGATGATGGTATTTCTTTTTGACCCGTTTGGGATTTCCAAAGTGTTGCACAAGTCAGCAGCAGCTCCACCACACAGCGGCTGCTTTTGGGCACCAGGCTTCAGATTAGTGTTGCATAATGAGTGTGTGTGTGTGTGTGTGTGCATTTTACTATCAGAATGAGGACATTTTTGGGAAGTGAGGACATTTTAGCTTTACGTTTTAACTTTAAGACTTAAACTGTGACTGTGTGTGTGTGAGCGCAGATGTCCATGTTCAGTTATACTGCTGTGCTCTAAAATCCCTTTTGTCTACAAAAACTGAGGAAGTGTAATTGAGATTATTTGATAACGTTGTATTTGTTGTGTTGTGTGAACCAAAGAAAGCAAATAACCAGCAAAACATCCCCGACCTCACTCACGAGATTTCTTTTCAGTTACAATCTACTAATCTGTGCTTTTCTTTTTGTATTTGTTGTCTGTTTGTCTGTATTTGGTTTCCACACACGCAGTCTGGAAACAGCAGATCTGTGCAGCAGGTTCAAATATATATATATTATATATATTAAAGGCATCACTGATGGTCAGCGTCTTAACCCTGTGATATAGTCTCTATCACATATAGAGTATTGTTCACCCATTTAGCAACACATCGATCTGCTCAGAGATCGTACAAAAAGATGGAATATTCCTTTATAAGATCCACGACAGGGAAAAGAGCGTAATAAGCTAGTGGGCAGTGATATAAACAGGAGGACAACGTTATTTCAGTCAATTATTCCTCCCCTTTAATGATACCGACTGGTGTTGTATCTTATATCGTTGGAAAGCCTGATTAGTCACCTTTACAACGAGGCACAACTTGTAAGGATCGTGCGTTTGTGGAATGAGCAGCACAGCTAAACGTGTGGGTAGCAATGTTCTCCTGTTGGTATTCACTCTTGTTTTGAGCTTCAGGTGCTGCCAGGTGTGTGCCGGTGTCATCACTAAAGGCAATCTCAATGCAGTGAGATACTGGAATGAGATTCTGGAGCCAGTGGCGATCCCACATCTCCAGAATCTGGGACCTAACTCTATCCGACCCAGTTGAACACTTGTGGGATCAGCTTGTACGTACATGTGGCTGCGTATGGATCTTCCACACGCAACTGAGGTCCCTGACCAAGTAAAAATGGGCAATATGTGTTGTTTTTTTCCTTATTACTGTGCGAGAGCGCAACCATCCAATCCACCAAGCAACTCAAATCAGGAGTGAACACCAACAGGAGAACATTGCAGGGGATTTTGCCACATTTTTTGGGAGATGCTACCAACACGTTTAGCTGTGTTGCTCATTCCACAGAAGCACGATCCTTACAAGTTATACCTCGTTGTAAAGGTGACTAATCAGGCTTTCCAACAATATATAATACAACACCTATTGGTATTTAAAAGGGGAGAAATAATTGGCCGAAATAATGTTTCTAAACTTTTTTTGAGGACTTTACATAAGTATTGCACATTGTGAAGTGAGGTAAAAGATGGATACATATACATACTTTATACTTTATACATACTTTTTCTTCAGCTGTTTAAGTTGTGCACAGAGAGACATGGGCTATACCACCCACGTCACTATTTGGTGTCTCTTTGCACCCATGGGCAGCCCTGTAAAAAAAAAAAAGAGGCATCCTGACGCTGGTATTCAGCTTCAACACAGAGTCGTGTTATTTAGACAAAATATTACATTAAATGTGTGAAAATTACATATGGAAATTAGGTGCATTCATTCCTGTCAGTCATCCAGCTTTCAGGTCACCTTGAGGGGTTTCTTCCCGTCAATTAAACAGAAAAAGCAAAGAGGAAATCTTCCGACAGAGCTGCACATCTATTGTTGCTTGGGCCTCATTGCTGCTCTGCCGCAGATGGAGCTCTGGCTGAACCAGATACGGCACGTCAGGCTTGAACTCTGCTCTTTGGAGACAACTGAACCAGGATAATCAGCCGAACAAAGCTGCACACTGTGTCCGATGCGTCTGCGATTTTAAATAACCCAGGAACGCCTTTTAAGGATGCATATTTTGGCTTATTGCACATAAAGTGTCACTTTCCATCTTTTCTCCTGCACCTGCGTCCCCTTCATGCCTTCATGACTGCAGCGGATTAAATATGAGTGACAGGTATTTCACCTCAGTGTTTCTGGCGAACACGTGTTCGCAGATTGTGTTTATTAAAATTCAGAGAGGATCGTCTTTGGCTGTCTACCACCATTGTTTGGAGGGTTTATATTCTTTTTCCTAGAACGGTGTGACAAAAAAATACTTCACCGACCTTCCCATCAACTTCCCCCGGGTGATTTCTATTCTGTCTCAGGCTGTCAGTCTGTCTATCAGCATCCGTGCTGCAGAGCCTGTTTATCCTTTCATCACCCGTCACAGCCACTGACTCAAGGTTATTATATCTATCTCAGTCAAAATACTGTCCCAGTTGAGGGGTCATTTTTGTGAAAAATAAAAAATACAGCACCAACTCACCGACTCATTACCAAAATCTAAAACCACATTAGTTCAACATACAGTAATGTGTCGATCCAGAATCACATAAAACAACAAAATATCATATATAGTTTCTTTTTAAAAAGCTAAAAGAGGATTATTTAATAACAAACTGTATTAATCTACTGGATCATGATGGAGTCATTCTACCTATTCTGTGAGTCTACTGTTATTAACTATTATTGTTTTATTTACAGTAGACGTGTACTATGTTGTGTTATGTTAGTATATTGTATATTGTATTATTGTATAAGTATTTTGCTTTATTGGACCACAGGAAGAATAGCTGCTGCTGAGCAGAAGCTAAAAGGGATCTTAATGAACAAACTTTAATCTATAGATTCATGTTCATGGACACAAGTTTTCCAAATTCTTCCATGACACTCAGCATGGTTTTCTTTCACAAAACACAGAAACATATATACACACCAAAACTAGATGGTTAGGTTTAGGAAAAGATGATGGTTTGAGTTAAAACATAAATCAAATAATCCACATGGGACACAAACAGCTAACCACATAGAAACATCAGCAATAGAAACTCATTGGATCTGACCATCACCATCTAACTCAGGCTAGTTTCAACTAATCTGATCAGCGTCTCATGTAATGTAGTTAAAACTGTTGTCAGATGGGAGAAGTGCAGCTCTTCGCTCCTCCTTCGATGAAGAAATACTGTCCAGTTCAGATTGTCACGTCTGGCTCCCAGGCCACAACAAAGGAAGAGATGCAAGAGAGGCTTTACTGTAAATAAAGACCATTTTATTACAACATGGGTGGCCGGGTGTGAAGAGAGAGGGCTCTGGTTCCACAGGCCGGCCTATATAACCTGGTACACTGGCCAGGTGTGCCAGGTTAGGTGATTGCATGCTCTGCCCAGCCAGGGACCTGCAACAGAAAAATAAGAGAGAGAGAGAGAGAGAGAGAGAGACGACCAAGGCTCCAGGGCCGTAACAAGATATCAACAAACAGCATTCATCCATCCATCCTACTCAGACTTTGTTGCTCTTTATGCTACTACGACGAAGGAATTTACTTTCTATCAGCATTGCTTCTGTTAGAGACATTAGAGATGAGCGAGATCGGTCTGGTTTGCACATGATTACGGCACATTTACCACAAAATAAATGGACGGTCGCTGTCGCCTGCACTCACTGACATCAAGGACTCGTTGTTAAAAACATTAACCTGGTCAACAGGTCAAGTGTTAACCTTGTTTACCAGCTCACAACAGAGAAACCCGCTGGACAGTTGGCGGATTTGAGGGTTTTTCATGTTTTTAATTCACATTTTAGTGAACTGAAAGCTCATGTGAAACAGTCTCATCTCAGATCATGTCTCAACAACAAAACGTTAAGTGCCTGAGTGGGATTTTTGACACTAAAAGCATTTTGGGAGCCACTGGGTCAAACAACAGAACAAATACAATATTCAGGAGCAAAAAGAAAAGTCAACAGGCAGATGGCAGGAGAGTGTCACCTCCACAAGCAAAGTGATTTTCTTTTCTTTATCTTCCTGGTTGGGTTTCTGCTTCGTGACTCATTCTGTTTTCAGTTTGCTCTGCTCAGGGGAGAGCAAAAAGAAAAGACAAAATAACAGGTGAGGTGGGGTTTTTTTTTACACTTGGTGCTGTCAGAGACGGTTTTATGAAAATGAATTTTGGGAGAAAGAGAGACAGAAGAGGAAGACAGAAACACAGAGAAGATGAGCTTCAGAGAAAATGTCAGGCTGACAGAGAGGAAGAGAGGGAGGCGGGAGTGAAGGCATGATGTGAAAAGAGAGTAAAGGAGGGAAGCTGAGGGGAACATGTAGAGGAGAGATGGTGAACTGGAGGTAATAGATGTATGAAAACTGGGTTATGGTGATAAACTGACACTGGACAAGTCCAACACACAGTCAAAATATGATATGAAGTAAAGTAAAGACAATAAAATCAATGCCTACCAATGGGTTTGGACTACAGGGAGTCATGAGATGAATCCAAAGGGTTGCCACAAGATGACGGGAGGAGAAAAAGATCCAGTAAAACAGCTGCAGGAGGAAAAAATCACTCTTTGAACTGCTCACAAACCACAAAGCAGGTTTCCATCCACCTGTTTTGAGAAACCTGAAGCATGTCAGATACATACTGCCTACGTTTGCACACGACTCATCTTGAACAGTCCGACTTAATCAGTGGATTTGCACATTCAAATATTTGTATATTATGTTATATTTTTGATTTACGATGGTATGATTACATTTTAGATATGTTTTATATTTAGATTACATAAGTAGGCTTACTTTTCAGATATAATTTGTTTATTTTAGATTCACTATAGTTGACGCTATTATATCATCTCATTGTGTTACACTTCCTGGAAGTATACATTCCTTCTTCTAGTGTCAGGGTTATTTTTTAATCTATCTATCTATTTTCCCAGTCTGTTTTAGGTTCGACTGGCACTCCTTTTAAATAAAACTTCATCTCGTTGTGCTTTCTTCTTTTATGATGGTACAACGCCGCCTGTCTGGAGCATCAGCACCACCTACTGCTCGTCTCAATCGTCACAGCAGCTCAGAGGCTGCAACAGAGCAGGAGACGGGACGAGAGGCAAATGCAACCAAGTGGCTTTATTTAAATAACAAAGAACCAACTTCTCTGGATTCTTCACATGTGGTCAGATGGTTCATAGCTTCCTTGGCGGATGTAGCTGCTGTACATGTCCGGTACTCAGCGAAGGATCCTGGTTCACTGGAAACTCCGAAAGGTGAAAAGTGACAAACAGCTCCTGTGTTGTCAAACGAGTTTTGTAAAGGCAAACACACACACACACACAAACACACACACACACACACACACACACACACATAAACACACACAATAACCCCCATAGAATCCAGCTGTGGGCTTTCTTCACAGAGGAAGGTCACAGATGGCTCCTAATGCCCCCATCACAAAAACATCAACCTCTATCTTCATCTCCACCACTGCAAGCTCTCTAAACACACACACACACACACACACACACACACACACACACACACACACACACACCATCTTTTTCTGAGGCTAAATTAACCTTAACAGGAGCTTTTTTCGCTGTCATGCGTTGCTCCCGTGTTGCAGCATAAAGTGTTGCCAGTGAAAACAGCGCTAAAGCAAATGCATTATGTAACACATTAGCAAGTTGTCAGTCACTCGTGTGTTTAATGTTGTCTGTTTATCAGATGTGAGACTGAGGGATTTTTAGAGGCAAAAATAAATGCAAGATAAATTTTGACGTGATATGACTTGTTGTGAAATACATGTAGGGTATGTAAGGTAAATAAATAAGCTTTACTGTTGTGTGTATTATCATTTATCACCTTTTATTTTCACTTTATATCGCTGCGATATTTATATTTTAGCAAACACTTCCCTTCTACATTGTTTATAGACTTTAGCTCCAGTCAGTCCCACATATACACCATCCTGCTGTTAGTAATACTCAGTAGAGCACCAAATGTGTATTAATCCACCGCTGAAAATAGTCCCTGACAAATAAACTATCTACTCTTATTTGCATAAATGTTTGCTAGGCGCTGCAGTGCCCAGCTGTAATAGAAAACTAATTTTTTTAAACTAAACGTATAGTTATAGTGAGGTGTTTTTAAATATTTACATCCTCAGTAGTTGCAGCATCAACATTAGAAGACATTTTTGGATTTGCTCTTTTAATGGGAACTGAAAATCGCCAGCGTTGTTCTTTAAGAAATCTGTTTTCTTCCATTTAAAGGAATGACACAACTGTAATATCCACAACATCTCAGGTATGTAGGACATTTTGACACCATGTTCCCGCTGAACGTCACCCCAATTTGCACAATCTATATGTCCCAGCCGTGATAATGAAAATCCAACTTTAACCTCCCTCCCTGCTTAATAGGTGAAATCAGCAAGGGACTTGTCCACCTGTGCTCACCTGTTAGATCTATTTCATTTAAAAACTGTACAGTCTGCGAGCATGAGGTACATTCAGGTGCTCTGTCAGATGTATATCCTCTCCTATATTTCGTTTATCCAGTGAAAGTGGCGTTTGACATCACAGGTCTGCTTTCAAAGACCTGTTCCCTGTTTAGAGGTTGAGCCGCCTCGCTGCTGCGTGGTGCAAACATCAAACGTACGTTCAGTCTCAGATGTATTTTTATTCCCTCAGCCCCCCACACACTCCCCTTGTCTGTGGTGAATAGACCCTTTTAGAGGATGTTGTCTGACCACTTCCTTTATTCTCGCCGCTGAAGGCTAATTGAGGTTGTGCAAATTAACAGAGGGAGCTGTCAGACGCCAGGAGGCTGGGAGCTGTGAGTTGAGGGAGGGGGGAGGTTTGGATGGCGGCGAAAATAAGCGCTTCCTCCTCAGTGGTTCCCAAAATAACCCGCGCCCCCGTGGCTTGATCGCCCCACTACTGAGGACCTGGTATCCCAGCTGTGAGACAGGCTGTCAGAGTCGCTTTCTCTCCGACACACACACACACACACACACACACACACACACACACTGAGTCTCTCCTCTGTTGTGCAAAGAGAGCAATATCAACATCTACACACATTCCTTCTCCATGATTTATTTATTGCTTCCATTTTTTTTTTTATGTTATTACATTTTTAACTTTGGTGTCTTTCTATGCTGATAACCACATCTTCTATCTAAGCAACGTGGCCAAAAGTCATGACGCCCAAACATTTCACCCATATGTGACAGCTGAACTGAACTTATTCCAGAGCGATGAGCGTCAATCTGCTGCTCTAACAGCCTCCGCTCTCCCGGTCCTCTTCAGTCCTTCCATCAGATATCGGTGCCCGGCTGCATCAAGCATCAGCGACGTCCAAGACTGATGTTGGCCGATGACGTCTGGCTCTCCTGGATGAGGCTGAGCTCAGCGTCTCTGTGCAGGCCGGTCAGGTTCTCCCACACCAAACTGGGAAAACTGTTTATTTATGGACCAGTCTTTGTGCACTAGATGTTTTTAGTCATGTCACCTCAAGAATGGATGTATTCTATTCTCGTTCTTGTATTGTGTAATGTGTTTTCATTGTTTCTTTTTTAATTGCCCAATTAAGCTGAATAGTGTTGATTTTAAGTCTTAATTTCTCATGTAAAGCACTTTTTTAAAAACTTTTAAAGTGTTTACATTTTAGATATGTTAGGTTTATATTTAGATTACATAAGTAGGCTAACTTTTCAGATATAATTTGTTTATATTTTATTTTAGATTCGCTACAGTTGACGCTATTATTTATCATTTTAATATTTATATATTATCTTATTGTGTTACACTTCCTGGATGTATATATTCCTATCTATCTATCCTAGAGGTATCTTTTTAAATGCTGCGTGTAACAGGTACCCATGATTAGGACACTTCTTTGATTTGATTTGCTTTTAATTCAAATGTAAGTAGCTCCATTAGTCAAGTAAATCCATAAATCAAACTTCATCACACCTCCTACAGTTCAATTTTTTCAGTGAAAGTGTCATTTTTCTCCTGTTCTGAGTTTGAGAGACGACGCTCTCGCTGTTCTGTGATGCAAACAACAAACATACGTTCAGTCTCACTGTAACGTTGGCGTACAGCTCTGTCACTCACATTTTCAAGTGCAAAATATAAAATATAAATAAATCATTGCAAACTCAGGCAGCAACACACTGTTCAAATACATCTTTCTGTCTATCTTAAACACACCATACTACTTAAAAATGGCACCAGTATTGCAAGTAGCATAACGAATGAGCAGCTTTCTTTACAACAGAGAGAAGAAATATGAGAGAAAATGAAAGATATAAATCACCTTCGTGTTCATGTCTGGATGAGGCTTCGTTATTTTCAAGTTTGCAGACAAAGCCTGAGAAAAGCTTTGCCGTGTTTTTTTTTCGATCTGATGTAATCCCCCCTTGTGGAATTTGTGAGCACTGACTTTTAAAACCTGGCTTTGATGTCAGAGGACAGAGTTGGTGAGAGCGGAGGAGCCCCAGTCATAGATATGTGGATGAATTTGCGGACCTGAAATAGTGAATAAAATCAGTTCAAAGAGGAAAATCTGACTGCAGAATCCACTGCAGGCTCCAAGGAAAGAGTGGCTGGATTGTAGGAGAACATGGAGGGTGAACCTGAGACGGTGAGTGATGCTTTTATTTCCCTCAGCTGGGGTTGAGATGCCCTCAAGCAGAGCGTTTGAATCCTGAAATGTCCTCAATGAAGCCGACAGTCAGGGGCTGCAGTTGTACTGGCCGGCATCCAGGTACGACGATGAGACTGAAGTTGAGAAAAGCAGCGAGCAAAGCAAAGTTAATAACATGAGAGCCAGATATTAATAAAACAATACTGGAGTCTTTATTTCCATATGTTGTGACCAAAAGCTTTAAGAACGACTGCAAGGTGAAAGTCATGTTCCACCTGCTGCAGGAGCTGATTCAGGTGATGCTTGGAGCTCGATAACACACCTGGACGCCACCAGGGGAGGAAATGCAGGGCGCCACTGGGGATTATTGCATGTTAGACATTACCGATCTGTCTCTGAGCATAGAGCAGGAGACTTAAGAAATTATGTTAATGACTCTAATTCAAATAACACTGTTGTTGTTAAGATTGTGCAGCAGAGCCTGATCAATGCCCCATATTCACATTATGATACAATTTGGTTAAAACCAATTTTACAATCTTCAGCTGTTTCAGAGGGGAAAAAAACAACTGAATGTTTTTATCCACAGCTGTGTTATTGGATATAAGAGGAGCAGATGCAATAAAGGCTGATATATAAAAAACAAAGACAAAAAAAAAACAGAACATCCTTCTGCTTCTTCTACTTTCTGTTAAATGTTCTGCGTTGCAGAAGAAGTGTTGCCTCCACACTGCTGCCAATCTGTTCCCTTAATGCTCAAGATGAGTATTCATGTCTGCATGTCTCATCCTACATGGACTCCTTGGGTGAAAGCAGGAGAGTAACTGGATCCATTTTGTCGTCTGTCTTTCTTTTCTTTTCTTTCTCCGTGAAAAGAATGACATCATGTCGAGATTATTTTCGAGTTCAAAAGAGGCAAAATATCACAATGTCAGCATCAGAGCTAATTGTCAGATTTTGCCGTCAATCCCTCAGAAGACAAACTGCTTCTCTCTGGGTTCATCACTTTGTGCCAACATTCATCCTTCCAGACAGAGAGGAATCCTTTACACAGCTGGAAAAACCTGTTTCCTCTGGAGGACGGGAGATAAATGGGGAGGCATTCACAGCAGCAGGTCACACGGCTCTACTGTACATCATCAAACTCCCACAGGAGCGGCCGTTCTCGTCGGCCATGTTGCTTTGGGAACAGGTTATGTGGGAAACCTTCGTCTCTGTCGGGTTTTCCTGAGAAACATCCTCAGCATGACATACAGGAGCGGGACGACACTTCACAGGTCATTTTAGCCAAATCCTTTTACAGCTTCCCTAAAAATAACTTATACTATACATAATATTTACCTTTATCTATATTTATATAGTTATATTTATTGACTGCACATCCAGCAGAGCAACATTAGCATAAATCTTGTGTCCACATTATAATTTGAAGTCCAATATTAAGGCTGTGTTCAGAATCCCATCCTAATAATCTGCCTACTACTAAAGCCATTACTTGTAGACTGTTCATACTGAAGCTGTTATGATTCAGTCTATTCTCTCTCCTTCCACTGTTGTTTTCCTGCTCTCCCTCCTCCCATGTGTCTCTCAGTGTGTGTGTGTGTGTGTATGAGCAGAGCTGCCAGCTCCTCTCTGGAGGATCACTCACCTGCAAGCCATTCAGCTGCACACCTGACGCTCATCCAGTCAGCCAGCCTACACAGCACTTAACCCCGGCTCAGCACTTCACCCATAGCCAGTCGTCCCTGGCCAAACCTCCTTCCTTGTGTTCCCGTGTTATATCCCAGTGCTACTTTTGTCCTCACCTGCTGCTGACACCACAATCTGGATCTTTGCCATCTGTTCGCTCCATTCACCATCAGGGAGATCTCCAAGCTCAAGCAACATGTCTTCTCTGCATCACATGACTGTATCGACACCACTGGTCTGAGCTGCAGCAACATTACCGCTTCCATTTAGTGCATTACTGTATTATCTTAGCAATCTAAAATTATTACAGGTTTTCTTCAGTGCATTATTTATATGTGGGTTTTTTCACGCTCACTCACCATCATTCCCAATTATTCTGTCCAGCGGTGCCTCTCACCAGCCAGTGTGGTGCTACAACCTTCAGGCTCAGAGATTCGTGGTGATGTAGCATAATACATCCCTGCATAAAAATCCACATACTAGATTTCAATTCGCAATACAGCCTCACTTTATTTATTTTTTTAGCTCTGTTTTGGTCTCCACCAGCTCCTATCTGGCTCCTTAGCTGCTAAATGTTCCACTTTCTTTACCAGCTCGTCACTAACTGTGTCTGTCTGCTGTTTGCTGCTGAGCAGGTGGTGTATAATGTGTTTATCAGAGATTTTGTTGAATGTTCAGGCATTTTGGTTCCTTTATTTTAGATTGTAGGAAACGAGGCAGTGAGAGAGGACATTGTGGTTCATGGTTCAAGTTTTAACACTTCATCAGAGCTTTTTAGCTAAAAACACCTGCCTGGAAATGAGGTTATGGGCTAAATGAATAGCTACATCACTGCCCCACTACCCATAATCATTTCATGCATCATATTAGAATAAAAGTATTAAGTGGACCTTTTTTGGTCGATAGTAAACAGGAGACACGGTAATTAACAGCAAAATAAGTGTACCAATTTAAAAAATTTACACTGGGAATAATTAATAGAAATCATTTGTCGGTACAATCAAGAATCTTTTAGTCCAAAGACAGTAAACACAATAATAATCAGTTGTTTTTCTTGGGTTTAAGTGGTTTTATTTGCAGGAAACGCATCACAAAATAACTGAAATAACAGGACTGCCTCTACTTTCCCTAAAATCACAACCAAATGTTACAAAAATGTTTTCAATACTTCCAGTAATTTCTGGACAACAATGAAACTGTGTAAAGTTTCTGCCACACAGCCAATGTTGTCGTTGGCTTTGGTCTCTTCAGGGAATTAACTGACAAAAATAAAAACTCTGCCTGTCAGCACCACCAGGGGAATGTAACAGAAGCCCTGCAGAGGTTGCAGATTAAAATGACACTGTGAGAGCTGGATAGACTTTAAATAATGCATGCACAATCATCAGCTCCGTGTCAAGACGATGAGCTGAAGATGCAGAGGCTCCGTTCGGCCTGAGGGGCCCCCGAGGCTCCGTGTGACCCGCTGGCTTGCCAAGATGTTGAGCAGGTCAATGAGCAAAATGAGGAGTTCATTTTCAATAAGGTGGTATTTACTTACAGCAGAATGACACATCGCATTAAGAGAATAGCTTTGTAAGTGTCTCTCCGCCCTTTGATTGCATCTTCTCCTTAAGACTAAAGCAGGTTTGAAAAGTAAATTACAATACAGAAATTATATATTTTACTCTTCTGTATTTTTCTACTGTTCCCTCATCACATTTCTGACAGGAAATCAGACAAATATTGCATCAGACTCACATTTAAATATAGTTCTGGTTTAGAAATCTTGTATCTGCAGTCATTTCTTTTCTGGGAATCTGGAAAAACACCCCAGTTTTGACTTGGTCCCCCATCTTTGGATCTGGTTTTTAAGTCAAACGCAGCTGATCCGACACAGCCTGAAAACACAGACATCTTCAGTGTAAGAACTAGGGCATCCTCCTGCAGAACAGCACGAAAGGCTTCATCTGCACGAGTTTGTTTTGTTTTTGTGGGCTTGCAGCGACTCTCAAAAGAGAAAATAATACAGTCTGCTGCTTGATTATGCTCTCCCTGCTGTCTACGCTCTTGTGTTTGCTGTTCAGGTGAAATTGCCGGGTGAGGTTTTACTGCTTTATTAGAGAGTACGCAGCAGACACAGAAAGGGAAAAATGAGAGGAGAAAACATTTCGTGAGCTGAATTTTGCCTCCTTATCACAGGCATGCACCAATATCATCCACAGAGCCCGCAGGACAACATCCAAAGGCAGATTTGAATTTTTATTTATTTATACACAGAGTGAGAATCAGGAACACTATCATATTCATTCACATTTCCCTTTCGCTGCTCTTCCTCACCCACTGCACTTCTAAACCCAGTATATGGAAGTGTTTGCATTCACCATTCAGCAGGACTCCATAGTGTTAAATCCCCCTCTGGTGGATGTGTAAATGGGGAAATGTGCTAATGTGCTGTGCTGCTCTCAAAGCTCTGTAGACCTCAGCTGTAGGTCATCCTACCTCAAACCACTGGCAGCTGAATCTGGTGATATCACACTGTGAAAATACTCCACAGCAACAAAAACCCTGCATTCAGATCCTTACTCTTCTATCTGAAGTTTCTGGATTAATATCTCTGCTGCATTAATGTGTTCAAGTTGCATTTTACTGTTGAAGATGTTTACGGTTGATCGATTTTTAACGCCTTTATATTCTGTTAGTCTGCAGCAATGCATCATGGTCTATATGATCACCACATGTTTGTAGTGTTGCTGTCCTGTGAGAACAACGCGTCTCCAAAAAGTCTTAAAACTTTTAGGGTTTTAGTTTCGTTTATTTATTCTATTTGTCTTAAGAAGGAGAGTTTTCTTAATAAAGGAACTGTAATCTGAAAAGTAACTAAAGCTGTAAGACAAATTTAATGGAGTAAAAGGTACAATAGTTGCCTCTCAGAGGAGTAGAAGTACAAGTACTCAAGTAAAGCACAAGTATAACATAAGTTATACTTGTGCAGCAAATGTGCACAACTGGAATCCAGGGATCTGCAGCCAGTTAGAGACCATCTGGGGCTTCAGAAAGATTGAGAGATGCTGATTTGTTTCATTTTAATTAACAGTTTACTAATGTAAGTTGTAGTTTTGTATCTTCCCAGAACATAAATCTCTTAAACGCATTTCCTTTCTCATAAATGTTTTACGTCCATATTTACGTGTGAGCAGTTTTCCTTACTCCTGTCTTTGTTCGTGCATTTCTTGGCGCGTTACCTACACTTGTGGAACAGTTGGATAGTGTGAAACCGTTGGCAGGGATGTGTGTCCCATCTGCACGTGCCTGCACAAAGACAAACACAACAGGAGGGGAAAAAAAGCCACACAGCATTATTAGTGGTCAAAAACCCCACGGGGAACCTTTAATTCCTGGCCAGGAGATTGCTGCCATTTTGTTTCCTTTAATAATGGTAAATATGAAATACAACAATTAATAAAAATGGAAATTCATACAATATATTCATACACACCATCTATTCCGTTTTTAATGTTTCTTTTTGAATCATTCTTTATCCTGAATATATAAATATATATATAAAATGGGGATGTGTGGAATGAGGAACTAGTCATGATGGGCAGAGCTGATTGTATGAGATAATGTGGGTGATTTTGTTATTTCAAGTTTCTCTGGATGAACTGCAGGAAAGGAGACCAAAGAACGGGATCAGATTGTCCCTCAGGGTTGATGTGAGCTTCCCAAGATGTGTGCGGTACGTTAAGAGATTGAGCCGGCGGTTCATTGATAACTCTGTTCTGTCTTTCGTAACATCGTTATCTTGGCCACAGTTAACGCTATTCAGACCAAGGTTTGGAGATGTGGGATTGTAAAAAGGGAGAGATCTTCTAAAAGAGCGATGGCAGATGGAGGGGGATGCTGAGGTTGAGGATTTCAGACTTTTCAAGGAAAGAAAACACTCAGACATAAAGAAATCACCTGTAAAGCTTGTGGTGCAGTCCACAGTGCAAAATTGGAGTATTGATGATTGATGTATCCCCAAGGGCACAAAAGACGTGTGAGCAGGAGCATCAACGTTCAAGGTGTGGATGTCTGTCCCATTTGTCTGCATGCTGCATGGACAGTGTGTAGATTACCAAACCAACACATCATAACAAATGTTAAAGAGATAAGTTTGTCATCCAGGATCACAGGCTCAGCAGTGTGTGATGAATAAACAAATAAAAATACCATTCTGATAAATAATACCATATCCCATCATAAATAGAATATGTATAAATTGCTATTTGGCCTCTTTAAGTCTCTGTTTACCTCACGACGCCTTTATAAAACCATCTACGGTAGGCGGGGGCTCACATCAGCCTCTCTTCCTCCTCCAAACCTGCTCCAGGCTCCACCTGCAGAGCCGCCCCATCTAAAATTGATTACTGTGACATTTACTATTCATAGAAAAGGTTACTAGAGTAACCCTGTGCTGTGCTGCATGTTTGAGAGGAACATTATTCCCAAACAAATGAAGAGGCTCTCTTCACTGAACAACTGTGCACCACAGCTGAATGACAAACTGGTTGTGTAATTATGAATAATATGCATTTCTGCTGTGCATTTAGTTAAGATCATGATTATGTTCCCAAACTCTGTTTAGGAGGGAAAAGGGGAAACAGTGAGCGTTGAAATCATTACTGTAAGATCAATATTCCAGTGTTTTGATGGAGCATATTTACCTGCAGCTGACTGACTTAAATCTAATATACTGCTGCTTTATGACATGAAGTCTGGGAATCTGATTGACTGACAGGTGTCGGTCAAAACCGTGCATCAGAGTGTCGCTTAACAGTTTAACCACTGCTCTTAATCACTGGTGAAAGGCGTAATATCAACCTGCTGCTGGTAACCATGGCAACGTTACATGTGTTTCATCCTACCTGAACTCTCGGAAAGTGAAACCGACCAAAACGCGGGTGAAAACTGACAACTCATGTTACAATAAAAGCACAGTGATTCACTCTGAGGTGACCTGGTAATGAAGAAAATCAGTGGACTCAACGATGACTCAAATTATTCTAAAAGTGTTTGAAAATTCATTTTGAAGTCCAGAATAAATCATAAAAGATCCCTTTTATAGTCAGATGTCGATTTTCTGATTACTGATATTAAATGACTTCTAATTTCCTACTATTGCTGCTTCACACCTGATCAAAGTAGGTGCTTGTTTGATCCACTGACAGGCTCAGATTGTTATTCTAAGTGTGTGGCAGCATTATGGAAAGGATCCCTACAGAGAGAGACCTGGAAGATCCTTTTGGTTTAACCACAAACAGCCGTTATATCGCTCTCTGCACACACACCAGACTACATTCACAAAAACAGGGATTTTTACCTCACTGAACACAAGGGCTGCTGATGTAGTTGCTGTGACTTTTGTGTTATAATATATTAGTTTGAATCTGTATTAAGTCTTTAAAAGACCAAAGTCACACAATAACACAAACAAACTAACCGATTGAGGCAACGGTAGACCAACAACACCCATGTTCTGTGAGGTAAAATTGCTGATTTTGTCAATGTAGTCAGGTGGTTAAACAAAAAGGCTGAGGTGATCTACTGAATCGATTCCAAACAATTTTGTACCAGTCATTTCAAACCAAAAATTCACTCACTGTGTGTCGCCAAATCAACCAGGACTGAAATCTTGAGGTTTAAAACTTTAATTTACAGCACGTCTATCACCACACTATTTACTTAGTATATACTTTATACTTTAATTACTTAATATGTTTATTTTGTAGTTTAGGGTGTAACGATGGATGGTGTCCTATGTTGTACAGATAAGAAAACCCATCTGCTTTATGCAAACAAGTTTTAGCTGTACAACCAACATGTTAAAAAGCTTGAGGAAGGTGTTTAATTGGATATTTACAAAAAATATATATCTGTCTTTCTGCGGGGGCACAAGTTTTTTCTCAAAAGAGAGCACAAGACATATTTTTCAGAGCAGATCTTTATGCTTTAGCAGAATAAAACATGTAATTTAAGTTGCACATTTACTCTTTACTGCACAAACCCTTCGAGGAAGAGGTCATTTTAAAGTAGTTTTTCATTATTATGTGAGTTCTGACATAAAAATGACATAATTATGAATAGTATCTCGTTAAATAGAAGATGGCACATCACAGTTATGATACTTTGCCATAATTATGAGTGAAAAAAAAGACACCACACATAGCTGCATGTGAGCTGAACTGTTTCAGTACACTTTGGTTTGATTTGGCTACCTGCAAGCATCAGCCGCACATGAAGTCACCCAAACAATTTCAGCAGCAGCTACAGGTTGGCGGATGAATGTTTATCTCTGTGATAAACACTTCCAGTCACAGCGCCGTGCTCTGCAGCCGCGATGAGTCGATCACGGGGGTGTTTTTACATGGAAGTGTGGGCGTCCAACTCGAAGGCTGAGAGGCCTCAGAGGAGACGGAGCTCCTCGCTGGCTGCCGTCCATACAGTAAGAGCTCTTCATACAATCAGTCACACTGCATCTCGCTGCTCTTTAATTCAGTCGGTGCACATTCAAGTGTTTCATCAAACTCACGCTGTGTTTCATCAGTTTGGCCTTTCAAGAAATCTCCGTACTTCTGCTGTGTGGCACAATATCTGCATCTACTCTTTGTAATGAGATCAAAGTTTTGAAACATTTCAAGGAAACACTTGAAGCCTCACAGCATGTTTCCCAAAGTGGTGCTTTTACTGACTTGTATGAAGTTACTGACGGCTAATCACAAGTATTTTAAAGAATGAACTACATAGGTGTAAAAACAGAATAAAGAAAATTAAAAGAATAAAGAAATATGCTTTCTCAATTTCTATCTGGGGAAAAAAAAACTAGCCTGTCGCTGTCTGAAGACAACAAAGTTCACCTAGCAGCATCTTTAGAGCTCTTTAATTGAACTAGTTATATCTGATTTGTTTCATTTGAACAAAAACTCAAATGACATAAACTCCAGGAAGTCACTGTTTCCAGCCAAGAAACACTCCTGACAAACTACAACTGAGAAACCACATTTTAACACTTTAATGTTTGCACGGATTAAACGACGAAGCTACAATGTGTTGATGAGTTAACTTGGTGCTGTTTCCAGTCTTTATGCTAAGCTAAGCTAATTGGCAGCATCATATTCAGCTTTAATTCATGTCCAAATACAGCCTGAAATAGGGACATGGTTTAAAATAAGATTCTCTCTGATTAGATTAATAAAAATGAATCTGAATCTGAATGATTTCATTTCACAAGCTGTCTTTCCACACTTTGTTTGACTAGGTACAAAAACTCACCCTACTGCCACCATCAAGCTAAATTTTTCATTATAACATAAGTTCCTGTTTTTAAAGAGACAGTTACCTCCTTATTTTATGCTATAATAACACATCTTCCTTCCATAACCAAATTATTCTCTTTTTTTAAACACTTTATCTTGTTATGTCAGAAATTGTTCTCGTTTTTCTCTACATATCTCATTAAAACTTAAAGAACATAAGCTGTCATGGAAAGAAATCTGTGATAACACGAAAAGGAAAACTGGGCAAATATTCATTCGCATGGTGGCAGAAATACACCGACATATTCTATAAATAAAATGTGTTTTTATTAACATAATTAATTCAAATTTATTTCTAGGCGGTATGCCATTACCCACAAATGATGCACTCACTTTTGGGCCAATCAGTGCCAGGAGGGAGCATCACTTAAGTATATTCAAACTAGCCTGGACTGCATCTTGTTTTGTCTCCAGTGTGTCACACTGCAGCCGTGCTAAAAGCCTCGTTATCCCGTGGTGGTGGGCTGTGAGCGGGCGCTGTTGGGCTGCAGGCGGAGGGCGGGTGTGCATTACCTTGGCCTATCACGGACTCATTTGAAAGACCTGTTTGAAGCCAGCAGGAGTGGGAGATGAAAGTCCTGGCACAGCACACTTTGACATCATCAAAACACAACTCCCTCACAACACTCAGCGGCTCTAATGGCTGTGTTAAAAGGTACTTTTAAATACACACATTTACAAGTGGCCGCTGGCATGGTCTGTGCGGTCTTTGTTCTGGACTGAACATGAATGAATTCTACATAATGAAACAGGAGAGCAGCCGGAGGAGATACAGCAGAGGAAAGTAATGGTTGTTTACCGAGATCGAGCCAGTTAACGGCCAGGTAAAATGGTGAATTTGTTCTGGAGATTCAAAGCAGTAAAATGCAAAGAAAGAAAGAAAGAATGAAGCCAGATTTAGATTTAGAAGGGGGGAAAAACAAAGAAGGAAAGGGGCAAAGGGAAGAGAAGAGGAAGCTGAAAAGGAAGAAGAGAACAAAGGAGTGAAGAGGAAAAACAACAAGGAAGGAAGAAAGGGGAAAGCGAAGGATAGAAGGAATAATATATCAATAATAATACTAATGTTTTATAGACCATATAAAATATACATGGAGTCATGATTCAGAAGCACTGATGTCTGTTTTACATGCAGCATCAGTGAATGTTGTTGCACAAATCTGTGGCCATGTTTAACCGATTGTTAAATGTTAAAAGCTTCCACCTTTGTGAGAATTGTGTGTGAAACACGAGCGAGACGGCGAGTGTGTGTGTGTGTGTGTGTGTGTGTGTGTGTGTGTGTGTGTGTGTGTGTGTGTGTGTGAAGAAGAGGAGAGATGAGTGCTTCAAGTCTTCATTCCTCTGAAAAACAGCATGTGACATTTGAGAGATAATTGACCCTCCTCCCCCTTCGCCAGCCTCTCTCCCCACAGTCCTCCATTTTCCCAGGGGTGACCCCGCTTGCTCCGATGAAGTGCTCTTCACAGGGCTGTCGTCAGAAAAGGTCAGATCCAGAGAGCGAACGAGGCATGAAAGGTATAAGATGGAGATGCGGCCATCCATCTCGCTGTCTGGATCAGGACACCCGTCTGACCTTTAGCAGTGTATCAGCCTCAACAAGCTATCAAAGTGTACGTGGGAGCGCAGTTCCTCTGAGTGTGTGCATACAAGGCCAAAGGAAGAAAGAGACGAGAGACACAGAGACAGAGTGAGACACGAAGCCTTTCGACTGCAAACACTCTCACTTCTAATATTTACCTATGCAGGTGTTGTTTTCTGGCTTTCACTGCCTCTTCGTCTAGCTTCATATTAACTTTAAACATGTCTTCCCTTTGAAGTGGACGTAGTGAACCAGCGGGGCAGCAGCATGAGGAAATTAGACAATTAATTCTCAAAATAACAAGAAACTTTCATCACAAGTCTTCAAAATGCTTGTTTCGTCCGATTAACCATCCAAAAACATTCAGTCCAAACTTGCAGAAGACAGAGAGGCTGGGACGAGAGGATATCTAGAAGTTTTTCTTGACTTAAACCTGAAGGCAGTTAGTTTGTTTCAGCTTTTATTGAACACTAAACCTTTAAACAACCAGAAAAGAAGAAAGCCTGAAGAGTCTCTACATACATTTGGATTAAAGCCCACCTAAAAGTTTAGTTATTTATTTAAAGTTTATTTAATTTATATCATAGTTTTTCTGTTCTTTTCTGCCTCTAGGAATTATCATTAGTTGTGTTTTATATTAGACATTCATTCATTTGTTTGTATCCTGGGTTAAAAACATACCAGTCACCAATACCGTCTCCATTGATGATAAGTGTGCCAACATGTGAGCCTATTTGTGTTTTATGGATGAGTTCTTGTTCAAAACAGACAGAGAGAAAACCATTAATCAAGAAATAATTGATAAATGTACAGCAATTATCTCTGGAAGCTCTGTGTTCTTTGTTTTGTTGATTTACTTGTTAAAACTTTTCTTTTATCATTATAATACGTTTTCAGTCCCAGTTTGGTTTAGGCACCAAAACTACTTGGTTAGGTTTAGGAAAAGATCATTGTTTGGGTCCAATATAAAAGGCAGCAGACATTAAACATATAATATCCTCTTTCCCACACACACCTGGTTGTCAGTAGCACCTGCCTTTATTTATTACCTTATTTATTCATACTCATATCTGTCCTGGCGCTGCTGGATCAACAGGATTTTAAGTTTATCTTATCTTCTTCTTCTGTGATCTGATGAAATCATTTGTTAAAGACGAGGAGCGTCTGTCGCTGTGTGCACTCCTGCTGATTTGTGGATGAAATTACTTTAGAGGTCACGCTATCCCAACAGGTGACACACTGAAATGCTTCCTCTTCCTCGGCTGCGACATGCGGCTTACTGCGGTTTGCTTTCCTCGAATAACTACGAGGCAACACACATAAATCAGAGACTAAAGCAGGAACAGAGAGTTTGGAGCCTCCAGCTCGGAGGAGAAGAAACACACCTGAACTGAAAAAGGTAGAGGAGCAGAAATATTGCAGAGCTACAATCCCACAGGACGTCATTGTTTTTGTGAGGGGAATATTTTCCACGAAATAGTGTGATTGTTCATCTCTATACGTCTAGTTAGTGCTGCTTTTTGTCAGCTGTGTCAGAACAAATGAGGTAACTGGAAGTAAATAGGTCTCACCTCACTCCTCGTGACAAAAGGGGACCACAGAGACCTGATGGATGACTTTGGACTCAGGACTAAGCCAGCAGAATACCTCAATATCAATATCAATACCTCAAACTACACCTGGACGACTCTTCTTCCTCAACATCTGCAACAAGATGCTGCAGATGTTCCACCAGTCTGTGGTGGCCAGGGGTCGAATTCACCTTAACCCTTTCATGTACAGAGGTCACTGCAGTGTGCAGCTCTTCAAAAGCTGTTTTCTTGTATATGCATGAGTTTTGATGGCGTAGCTGCACATCAGCAGCTACAGTGGAAGCTACTGCATCATCTCATCCACTCAGAGTGAAGCCAAGATGGCCGACAGACAGCCAGAAACACCAAGGTGCTCATTTTTTTCTGGTCAAAAAAGAAACCCTTGCAGGTAAGAAAAATATGGGGACATCAAGTAACATCTAAGGAGTGAGGCAATTGCTAAATCTTCCAAGTATTGGTTTTATATTGGGAGGAAATTATGATTAATCACATGTCCACTGAAGTGTACATCATGCATCAGTAGCTATATTTCAACTACTGGACATGTAAATATATCTTTGTAAAATTTGGGTTTCAAATCTTGTTTTTCATGCTTAAAGATGAATAAAAACACTTAGTAAAAAAATAATTCATGCATGAAAGGGTTAAAGGCAAAGTACAAAGTCAAGGCTCCACTACATTTACACACTTATTAAATTAAATGCGGTTTATAGAAGTACAGCTGGAACAATCTGTCAATTAATTAATCATTCAAGTGGCAGAAAATTAATCAGCAACCATTTTAATAATCACTAATTTAATCATTAGCTATTTTATCGCATTGAAAACATGTTTTATGACTTCAGCTTCTCAGTGTGACTTCAACAAGTCAGAATAAACACGAAAATTAAACATAGTGATTTCTTGACTTTAACATAACTGATATTATGTCAGGGTGTTTTTTTTACCAGAGCTTTGTTTTGGAGTTTTTCTTTCCTGTTACGACACAAACGACACTGTTGGATCCAGATGTGTCTCAGCATCAGGAAACATCAGCAGCACTTAAGCAGTGGTGGAATGTAACTTAGTACATTTACTCAACTTCACTTGAGTATTTCCATCTTATCCTACTCCATTCTTCTACTCCACAACACAAATATTGTACTTTTTCCTCCACTGCATTAACATTAAAGTGATTTATACATAGTGTATAATCCAATAATAGAAAATACTGTATATTATCCTGCATAATGAGTATTTTAGCACCAAATTATCTGAATACTTCGTCACTAAACGCCACTTTTTCACTTCCAGGAGACCGAAAATCTCGACCAGTCAGAGAACACCTACTGTAATCTTCCCTTTGACCATCACAAACCACAGGGACAATAAATTAAAGAGCGTTTTACGAATTTTGAAAAGGTTTATTACTTGTGCAATAATTTAGGCTTCCAGTATTTTAAAAAATATCATGTCTGTGACAAGCGACACACATCTAAAATATACTGGTCATTTTTTATTTTTTTTATTTAACTTCTGTACTCTGTAACAAAATGTACTACCTTTAAATTCATGTGAACATATTGCTCCAATAACTTAAGTAAAACAGCTCACGGTTACATTCCCTTTAACACCTACTGTATGAAGACAATGCTTACATATAATAATATATTAAAGAACGAATCATAATAACATCGAATAAAGTGATGACGGCTTTCTTAATCAAATACTGCTCTTCAAAACATCGTAGCTATTATTACAAAGTGAATAGTGAGACCAAAGATCACCAAACTACAGCAGTCAGCACTTAACACACAGTGATGTAACTTACATCTAGAGTTAATGTAAAAACTGTGCACAAAATACAGGAGCTACTATTAGTAGTAGTATGGCACACATGAACTAAATACTTAAGACAGCATTTAGAAACATCTGTCCAGATCAGATGTGATATCGTGAGTATCTGGACGGCGAGGGCTTGGAGCCAGATTCAAAATCTAGATTTATATTCAAACCACAAAGCTGGAAATGTGACAGCAGCCATATTAGACAGGGGGGGAAACATTATTTATTGTCTGTGCGCTTCAAAATCTGACATTAAAACATATTGCTGCCAAGAGTTAACGTATATTTTGTTAATTTCCAGGCAGCCAAAAGGAGAAAAAATAGGTTCAAGACAGCTTGATTCCTTCAACTATCTTTACATGCGTCAAAAAACAAACCCTCCCTCATCAGCGTATTGTAGATGAGCACATGAAATAAGAAAGAAAAACTCTGGCTCCAAGCCCGTGAGCTGGGGTCTGGGAATCTGTTTTTCTACCTTTCCTCCTCTGTCGCCGTAACCTTTCTACCAACGCTCCTTTAGTTGACTCCTTTTCGTTCATCCGAGTCCAGACGCACTCACAGTAACGGAGGATTCACGCAGGAGGAGAGTTCGTTCAGTTGGAGTCCTGCATCTCTGCCGCCGAAGCTTCTTCATCCACGCCGACGTTCAGCTCTTCTTCATCTGGAGATAACAGGCAGAGTTAGTGGACTGCTCTCTGATTTTTAGGATTTAGTGTTTTTGTTTTTGTGCATTCACCACAAAAGTGAGGGAGCGAACAGGACATAAAGCTAAATGTGAACCCTTTCTCAGATCTAGCTTTGACTGGGACGTCATACGTTTTGCAGGTATTTAGCCAAATAACAAGTTTGAGTGATGATGGATAGATAAAAAGTCAGAGGATCGTCAGAGTTATTACATTTCATTGCAAAATGCCATGGCAATCCATCCAATAGTTGTTTAGACAAGTCCCTGAAAACCCACAAATAGAGAGGAAAAGTCAGGAGATCACATTAGGATTCATTGTCTGGGGACCATGAGCGTCTGTGCAAGATTTCATAGTAATCCATCAAACAGTTGTGGAGATATTTCAGTCTGAACAAAGTGGTGGACCAACCACACACTGCCGTCCCTGAGGCAGCGCGGCAAAACATGAATTTAGTCTGGACTGTACTGTTATCCAATTTCTAACCCCCTGAATATTTTCATTAGTATCTGCCTCAAAAACCCCAGTATTGTTCGGGCTCTTCTGTGAACACTTTAAACGAGCAGCACAAGTCTTTTCATGCTCCAACATCTTTTTTTTTCTGATAGATCACAAGCTGGACCCAATTTCACAAAAGCAATTTAGGACTTCTGCTGGACACCGAGGGAAACGGTGGCAACGGCACATTCCACAAATGATTGTCTCTTGCAAATCCTGCAGACTTCCTGCATGTGCATGCACGGGCTGCAGGCATGGCATGAGTTTTACTAGTTTAATAAATATTAAAAAAAGAGGAAATTATCTCATGTTGCTAATCGCAGGCCCCAGATTCACACTTAACAGGAGATAAAATAAAATCTAGATAGAATGTAAACTTTAGAATAAAGCGCTAATGTCTGAACTCAGTCAAACAGCTTTGTTGGCTACAAATTTTTATAGTAAATGTGTTAAATGTTGCTGTTAAGCTGCATTTCACAACATCAGGTGGACTTAAAGGCAGCATGAAGGCTGGTAAAGTTCAGATCCACACTGGACGGCATGAACTGGGGAGAAAATGTGTTTCTTCTAATGATTCAATCGAAATGGAAACAACTATTTATCCCGAGTTGTAAAACTTCCAGCAGCCTGATGATTGGACTGGCTCAATATTTCCAACTCAGTGATGCATTTCATCACATTTAAACTAAGTGAGTAAGTAAAGTTTATTTAGTTTGTCATTAAGTCACAAAGGAGTAAAAACAATATTCATGATAAAACCATTTCCTTTCCTGTTCAGAGAGGCCTGCTGGCGATGTGAGGATGAAGCAGGCGGGGCTTAATGTGTGCAAACATGAACCTTAAAATGAATCCTGAACGTGATGGGGAGCCAGAGTAAAGAGGAAAGGACTGAGTACGATTTCTGAGCTAACTGTCACGCCACAGAGTATTTGTTGTTTCCCCTTTTTTGTTCAGTTCATCCGGTCAGGTGAGAGTGACTGCAAAGTGCCTCATTAGCATAACTGCAGGAAGTCATTACAGGAAATAACCTTTTACAGCCATCATGTTTGAAGAGACACTAAAAAAAGACAGCTGCTTGTATGATCTTTTACTCTTTTACTCAAGTACTGTACTGAAGTAGAAGGCCGAGGTACTTTTCTTGAACATTACCTATTTCTGCTGCTTTATACTTTAAATAAATATTGTCCTTTTTACTCCTCTACATTCATATGGCAGCTTTAGTTACTGATTACTTTGCAGATTATGATTTTACATTAAAAACACATGAGATTAGAAATGAAAAACACAGTTAAACATTAAACAAGTTGCTCCAAACCTTGTGACTCTTTACAAAAGTCATGTTTCAGATGTTGTTAGCAGTTCAATTTAAATATGGCACAAAGAGGTAAGATTATCTGATCTTTTTAAAAATAAGATCAAACATTGAAGAAGAGGCCAAAAGTGAACACTGATTTGTGTATCTGAACTTTATTTTTTCTTCTTTTCTTCCTCATTAATCAGCTCACGACCCCTCAGATTTATCTTGGGACCCTTTAAAGGGAGCTGAACCTCAGGCTGAGAAACACTGGACTGAACAACCAAACTGTACTTCCACTTTAAATGCAGACATTCTGCGTTTAATAGACGATCTTTACGTGGTTTTAATTACTATTTTTACTTAAATCCAAGCCCTGGTTCACATCTAATCATCTGATTTGAATCTAAATGAACCAAATATGAAAAATACTTTCCCACTGTGGCTTCAGACCAAAAGAAAACCACCTTTCAGTGACTTCACACTCGTCCTCACCTGCAGTTTGTTCCTCTGCAGCCTGCCTCTCAGTTTGGGCGTCCGGAGAGTTGGGCTCGTCCGGCGGCCAGCGGAGCTCGCCGCTCTCCACCTCGGCTGCGTCCGTCGGCTCTACCACGATGGAGGGAAGCCTCTTGGACAGCTTTGGATACCTTTCGTGGGTATCTGGGAAGATCTGTTTGAAGCTTGTGTAAGGTTAACTGAAGGGTTCATCATATTTGGTGGGATAAGAACATCATGAATCACAATACGTGAAAGAACAACAATGCGGTAAAGATCGGATTAGGAAAACTGAGTGCATCAGATAAAAGACGAACAGCTGAGTTGTTCCTTTGATCTCTAACTTCACATGCTCATATGTGATGCTTTCTTTTCTGTTTTCTGAATAAACTGTACATGAAATGGAACTGATAAATCGCTGGTCTAACAAGGATAAATAAAACTAGGACATTTTTTATAGAAGGCTTTGCATGAAGAAGCTATAAGCAACTTTTACCAAAGTGTGATTCTTCAGCTCTGACTGCAGCCAGAGTCTATTTGCATCAGGGCACAAATAGCCAGACAGACGCTATCGAGCTTTTTACATCCAGCCTGGTGACACAGTATAAAGACCAATAAAATACCTGCTTGGATTGATGTGGGTATGGTGGGGGAATGGTTTAGCTACAGGTGAGTTCACCCAGGTGAACGGGGTTCAAATCCCAAACAGTTCATTTGTTTGTTAACTGTAAACTATTTCAGTTTTCCTTTTATTATCAGTTTTACAGTTTGTTTAGTGTTGTTGATTACTCACACAAGGATGCAAATAGCATCTGCCTTTATAAAATAAGGACTACAAATATGCTCCCAAAATCCCCTCCATCAATCTCTCACACTCAGACAAGTGTGGCGTCCGTTTTGATTAGTGGAAAAATCAAAAGGAGAGGAAATTATCTGGTGTTGCAAATCACAGGTCTCACATCATTTATCAAATGAAACTGAATAGAAGATAAAATAGAAACTATCTAGACAAGTTTAAACAACAACAGGCGCCTGGACTCAGTTTGACTAATATTCTCTCCTTGTTAACCTCAAATAAAATACGGTGAGTACTGCTGAAGCGGTGCGCGTTGATATCTTATTAGCATGAATGCCAATAAAGTCAACGGAAAGAGCCGACCAGAGGCCTGAAGGGAGGTGAAAATGTGTTCCCTCTGATGATTCAGTGACTCCATCAAGCTCTGAATCAGCCTTCAAAGGTGACGTGTCAGATGCACATACTTAGCGTACAGTGTTGTGCTCATAATATCACTATACTGTGCATGTTACTGGGGATATAATTCATCTTTAATGAGTTCAACAGGAATACAGTTTGAGTCAGTGCCTCTTTATGAACAAACTACATGTTTAATAGATAAAATGTTTGAGTAGGAGTTTGTTTAAATGTTTAAACAGAGTTTGAGGAGGTCATGGATGAATGTAGAGAACTACAGGCACTAACAGTTACAACGCCTTTCATGTTTCTGCATGAATCTCTCATCAGGGAGTCAAACAGATCTCGTGGAACAAAGTGGACCTTTTATTGTAGGAATAGGAATCTTACAGGCATTTTAATTGTTCATGAGTTTTCTTGTGTTTTCTTTACATGTTTAATTGCCTCTGTTATTCCAAAAGAGATCATTCTGTTTCAAACTCAACATAATTCTTGAATTTCACAGCTAATATAATTTGTGTTGCATTCAATAACTGTCTGTTAATATGAAGCCAGGATTGATCGTATCATAAGTGTGGGTACTCACAAATACGGAAAATGTGTTTATTTAAGAGCAAATGTATGAATTCTCTGAGCAGCTTTTCCTTTTGCAGGACAGAAACATTTTTTAGTCATCAAAGTTGGTTTCGACTCCATTTAAAAAGCAATATTTCAGGGGGAAACAGATGCAAACTCCAGTGGTTATATGTGACCTAAAAAAAGGAAATTCAACCAAATGAAGCCCAGTTTTAACCTAGATGCCTTCAGCCCTGCCCTGCAATGAAAATACAGTGCAAACATCCTTCCTCAGTCCATTTCCTTGTAGTTTTCTTGTGCCCATTTCATCAAACAAGGTTTCTTTCAGTGGACATCAAGACTGAAAAGTTGAAAAACAGAAGTATAACACACAGAAATTGAGAGAATGTATCCAACAGAACCATAAACTAAAGCATGAGCGATCACCCTCTATGCTTCACCTAATGATGACACATTATGTTTGGGAAATAAATCGCACTGTAGTGAATGATAACTCATTTGTCCTTTTAGCTCAGCTGGATAAGACACGTACCATTTACTCACAGCGGGACGCAGTCCAACTAATGACCTCGGTCGTGTCAACCCACATTTTACTCCTGCTCATCACTCCTGTGACTCACCGCTGTATGCTTTACTCTACTCAAGCAAAAAAAAAAAAAAGAAGAGCTGCTTTGAAATAATCTAAACACACACGATCACGCAGACGCTCGTGCACGCCGGGAAGGATACTGCGTCCTGATCTGCTCCAGCTCCACCGCCGCTGAAGTCCTCCGTACCGGGCTCCAGAGAGTTCATCACCTCAGTCATCCTGGAGGGAAACACATGCTGATGATCTCAGCCGATAAACTGTCTGCACAGTGTTTCTCTACATAGACCCCTGATATTCAATCTGTAATCTGAATAATAGCCTGATCAGGATAAAAATGCCTGTTGAGGCCTCATGGGGAGCAATTTCCAATCAGGTTTAGAGGGTCGGTGTAAAACCTTGATAACCTTTTACTGGGAAAATATTAGTGCTTAATAACCATTTGTTCCCGTAGCTTTTCTCTGGTTGGAATAAATGTACTCTTTCTGTGTATATTTGCCCCTTGTGAGAGTAACAGTCATATTTTTTATCTATAGTTTTATTCAGATAAAATGCTTTGGGGCATGCATCTTATCATTCATCACTTCATTTGCATCCACATTAACGGTTAAGTTGGCATCTGTAGTCAGAGTGAGTTCAGTGTAACCGCAGCTTCTGCTTCCTGTGGCGTTTTTTTTTTTTTTTAAGTCGGCTGATTGTTCAATGCACTCTTACTTGAACTGATTTCACTCACAGCCAATAGATTTGTCCAATGTGTCACTCCTCCTCAGTGCTGTCTGTGACGAACCCTCCCACTCCTGCCTGTCTGTTGGCCCTGCTCGGCTGCCTGTTATGCAGATCCGGTGGGTGGGAGGGCGTCCTGCTCTCACCTGCCCGTCTGGGCGTGGTTTCTGAGAAGGCATAAAGCTACTTCGTCCTCAGCCATCTACCTTTGTTTGGTTTGCCGCACCATCCAGCACTCATTCATACATTACTAACATGACTGAAGCTTCTCCTACTTGCACTCTCCATTAGTCATTTGTGATGTTTATTAGTTTGATTTATTAGTTGAATAAATCACTTTTTGATTGGTTGGTCTGTGCGAGGCCTTCCTTTTTGTGAGCCGGATGGTAGCATGTCTGATTACCGACCAAAATATTCTAAATATTTTAATAATTTTCACACCTACAGTTTGTTTTCTCTGGTTTAAAGCAGAGACCAGTTTGTTACAGTGTTGTTTTTTTGTCTTGAATTTCATTTTTGTTCACACAGCAGCATTTAAGAACAGAACAAAATGTATGATGTGCGAGGAAACTGTTCTCTGATTGGCCGAAATTTCCATGTGGGAAAACTTGTGGATGTTAAAATAGACACCCCTCAGTCTGGGAGCCTTTCTATCTGATCATAGTTGGCTGTTTGTGCAACAGTAGTGACAAATTAGTGTCAAAGGTGCCACATGTGCCACAGAAACTGCAGCTGGCGGTTAAATAATAAACACATCTTAGGTCAGGTAATATCTAATAATGTAAAGAAGGTTGTTAATTTTCAGCACATGATGCTACAGAAACTTTTTGTTCACAACAATAAAAGTATTCAGGTTTGATATCCACCCTGATCTTCCTCCTCGCTGCTGTCAATCCCACCGACCGGCCACCGATATGCATCATGTTTCTTTAAAGTTTAGCAAACTTAAACCTGCAGTAACTGATTTTATTAAGGGGCAGCGGAGACAGCGAGGAACTCGTCACCTTATAGGTTGGCTCTTGTTGTCCACTTGATGAATGTAAGTCAGATATTCACTCCCTTTTTAGCTCTGTTTTTGGTCTCCACCAACACCTGAAAAGAGTCTTTTTGAGCTGCTAAATGCTCCACTATGTTGTTCACCAGCTAGTCTAAGCTAAAGGTCTCTTTTTTTTATCTGAAAACAGCTGCCGAAAGCAACCAAAAGGAGACGTCTGGTCGTGAATTATGACTAAAAATAATACTGAAAGCAGAATTTGTAACATAAATCTATGATTAATGTCTCTTTAAAAACAACACACACACACACACACACAGCGCCAGTCTTCTGCTCGCTACTGAAAGGCAGACTTTACATGTGACAAGTTATCAGAAACACCACTTTCCATACAATCGCACCAGCAGTTGCTGTTGCCATGGGGACGAGCGATTGAGATTGTATGCCTCTGATTGTCTGAGTAGTGCACTTTGCCTGAGCGCACGAGGCCGAGGGCTGATTTGGGGGGGGGTATTCATGTGTGCCGTTACGCAGCAATTACCGCCGTCAGGACGGGGCCGCGTTGTTGTGAGACTTCTCTGTGAAACCTGGAATCGCTTCTGCCCTTCGTGATCGTGGCGCCGAGACAATACAGCCTTTATTCCTCATCAGAGGCTCGTATTGTTCCTCTGGAGAGAGTCTGTGTGGTCACTCCAGCTGGTCTCATGTTCAGTTTTTTTTTTTTCTTCTTCTTCTTTTCTTGCACTGAAGGTAGCAACTGAAGAGGCCTGCACATGATTTCACTCTGATCTTATTTCTGACATGTGCCTTCATTGTGCGGTGACGTGAAGCGTAACAGACACGAGAATTTAAATGTTGACGCCAAGCGTGACGGTTCTTTCTTTTTTTTTTTTTTGTCTCTCAAGATGAATAATAATTCCTAATCCCAACCATCAGGTCTGAACATGGTTATCCATGTGTTAATGGATGCCTGATTACTCTGTGGGTAGCCGCCTGAGTTCTGCCTCAACAGAGCAATGAAATGTTGGTAATTAAACTTTCTTTTGGCTGGTTGAAGATGAAGCAGCAGGTGTTTCAGATTCTGGCTCAAATTACTGCATTTTGCATTGCAAAATATGCAGTGCATCCATTCTTTGGGATGAATTGAGAACAGGGTTTTGCCTAAAGAACCTCTTTATTTAAAGTAAATGCCACTTAGGTGATGATTCCATAGTCCTTGATTGACTACATGCTGCTTTAACCCTATATATTCTATATTCACAGCCCAAGAATCCCCTCATAACAAGTGTCAATACCACATTTTGATCTATTTATAATGTATAAATCGCCTGTTTGACATTAATAAATTGGAGATTAATCCTTAATCTTAACATTTTAGAGAGCAGCGAGAGTGTATTTGCTGTTTGTTGAAGCCAGAAGTGGCATTAATTCAACATAAACCTCCCCTGATTGGTTATTCACAAGGTAGTCTTGCTCTAAAGCGAGCGCTGCCATTCACGTCCATTTTCCTCTGGACCATAACTTACTGAATGAACATCATGTTCTCTTGAAGACGGCTTGAAACGAGACCATGAACTCATTAGGATAATGTTCACTGAGCTGATAAATCTACTGATAAGTCGGCTCATTTTCTCATTGACTTCCATCCAATCAGACTTCAGCCCCCTGCTGGACAGCAGAGAGAACGAAGACAGGCACTATGTGTCCACTTCTTGTATACAGTCTATGGCGATATAGAAACTATTAACTAAGGGTTGAGTTGGTAACTTTTATAAAAAATATCCTTTTGTCATTTATTTCCTGAACTGTATCTTCACAGTGACACATAAGGAAAAAATCAGCCTCCTCGTGCTCCCAGTGGCCTCTGCAGGCGTTTCCCTGAATAAAAACAACCAATCAGAGCAGGAGGAGAGGAGTCTCTAATGCAATGTCAATCAAATCGGAGGGGAGATGGCGACCCAGCAGCTCCACGGCATCTGTAGCGCTACTGATGTGTAGCGCTGTGGATGCTGTCGTGGTTAGCCTGCACGAGGATAACAGCCTTCCTCTGCTGGGAGGAGCTTTGGAGGCAGAATTGAAGCTCGGTGGAGGGAGCTGACGTCAGATTCTGAGTTTAGCTTTGAATAAAAAGAAGTTAATGCTAATTGCAGAAAGGTTTCAGCTTGGAAGAGCAGTTTAGTGACCTCTTGGACTGCCTTCATAGCCACATTTATATACTTATGACACAGTTTAGACACATAAAAGAAGTGGGCGACTCTGCTAGCTGCAAAATAAGTCGGAATGAATGGAAGTGAATGAGAAAATTAGCCGACTTCTCTCTTGATTTATCAGCTCAGTGAACATTTTCCTGATGAGTTTATGGTCTCAGTCACTAGTTTACAGTCCATTTAGAGGAAAATAGACCATAAAGGATCAATGTTGATGTGATAACCCAATCAGATGTGGTCTTAGATCAATGAATCGCACTTCTGGCTCCAAAAAACCAAGATGGCGACGCCCGTGAAGCCAACCTGAAAGCTTCAAAATCACTGGGTGACGCTACTTCTTATACACAGTTTAGAGTTTTGAGATTATTTCGTAACATAGCAGCTTCTTGTGCTTGCAGGTGCAGATCTCGAACTCAAACAGTACGTAAGGGTCATGGCAGTGGATCAAAATTGTTCAACATTAGTAAAACATTAGCAATAAGCAACGAGTTTGTTAATAGATTCACGGTTCAAATCGCCTTTTTCCAGTTTCTTAATTGTGAGGATTTGCAGCTTTTATTTGTCCAGCTGATAATAATCAGAATATTTTGGACTGTAAGACGTCATGACGCATTTAAGGAGATTTTAACAGGTTTTTTCACTGTTTTTTCTGATTTTAGAGACTAACAAATAATTGGCAGATTAATCAATAAAGAAAAGAAGTGTTATTTGGAGCCCTGAAATCAACTGTGTGAGCCAAAAACCCACAGGAACACCTTGATGTGCTGCTGATGTTGAATCGCAGACTTTGGGCTTGAAGCCACAAGCTCGCGCCTGCTGGTGTTTATTAGAGGAAAATATGATTTTCCTGCAGCCGCTGTCTCATTTCCATCCTTCACTGTTTGCTTTGAAAGATGTGCATCTGGTGTGACCTCGCGGATTAAAATTCCTCCTCTCTTCTGTCCATCATGAGATTCACCACGGTGGAGACTTTCCAGTTAAAGGGGCAGAACTGGCATCCTCCAGGACCACTCGATTCCAATATTTCATTTTTTCCACATATCGGATATTGATGGGATGCTGCTAGAATGACAGCTCTCCTCTCTTATCGCCGCAGCTGCACTTCAAACATTTCTTCCCATTTCTGCTCCAAAATCAGAGCCAAGAGCATCACCACCTCCTCAAATGCAGGTTTCCGCAGATAAATCCAGTAAGTTTTTACAGCCCAGGGACATGAACAAACAAAAAAAAAAATCAATCCACGGCTACATTTAGAGATATTCTTCTTTACTTACCACTCAGCCTTCTGAGATGTTCCACTGCTCTGGTTTTCTTGCAGTTTAATTTAATTTCTCCTGTGTTTGTTGCCTTAATTCAAATTCCCATCTATTTTCTTTAATTTCACACAGATGCACCTGTGGCACAGAAACTTTATTCACTGAAAAGTGTGATTAATAAATGTCTGCACTGTGCAGGTTTGGAGGTTTTGTGAGGTTTACCTGCATGGCACACAACAGGTAGCCAGTTTACTGCAGGTAGCAGATACTATTAATAGATTTAAATAGCAGTGAATAAAAGCACAGCTTCTGCTACACCTACACTTAAACACAGGCTGATCAATCCCACACACTGAGCATCACCAGTGCGGACAATCCACAAGGTAAAGCAGCTTTTAGGATTTTTTTTCTGCACCTCTGAGGCACAGTTTAGATAATAAACCTGATCAGGCTCTCACTTACTTTTATATCAAATAAATAAAAACTGCTTTTAGCTCAGTGTCTGGCATGAAAAATCAATAATGTGAGATTGTTTCCAGAGTGGTTAAAAGGCGGATAAAGGCTCCGTACCTGTCTGCGGGCTGATCCAGTGTCTCAGAGCAGGAAGGTCTCCGTCCTCCGCTGCTTCATCACACTGATGCTGCTGCTGCTGATGATGATGAGGATGATGATGGTGGTGATGATGATGATGATGATGATGATGATGATGATGATGGTGGTGATGATGCGGGCTGTTGTGGGCGACAGGCGGCGGGGCGCGCGAGGCTCCCAGAGAAGTTGCCGCTCGCGTTAAAGTGTTCAGAGGCTGCGCAGTGGAGGTGGACCGGAGGTGCGTTCACGGACTGTCGGAAAGATCAAGATTAGGAGAAAGAGAGAGAGAGAGAGAGAGAGAGCGTGTGTGTGGGGTGTTTAATGTAGACTGAATGTAGTGGTGGGAAGCAGCTAGGTGCTTTTACTCAAGTACTTTACTTAAATACACTTTTCAGGTACTTTTACTTGACTAATTTCTTATTCTGTCTGTTTGTGGTAGTGTCCTCTTGTTTTAAAGGGGTACATAGTGTAAATAATAATAATATTATTGTTATTAATATTGTTATGGTATTTTAGCAGTCTTTTTGTCCTGCATAACTTTTCTACTATTGTATTGTGCCTTTGTTGCTGCAGTAACATGTAAATTTCAATCAAGTCGATCAATAAAGTCCATCTTATCTTATCTTAATTTTATGTTTCTTTATACTTCTAATTTTCTACATTTCTGAGTGAAATATTTGACTTTCACTCCACTTATTTAAGAGATAAAGAGAGACTTTATTTATCCCACAAAATTCACTCGTTACAGCAACAGAGGCGACAGAAAAGGTGCAGAACTAGTGCAAATTAGTGCAAAGCTTTGGTCACCAGTTACTTTTCAGATTAAACTTTTATTAACAAAATATACCAGTTTATAAAATATACTACTGTGCTGTACGTTAAGCTAATCAACAGTATATGAAGTAGTTAAAATTAGCTCCACTTCCACCATTTGTAGCATCAAAATGCTATTTACATGTCAAAATATATGTATTTATATACAGTAGTAAGGAAACGCTCTGAAAAAGTGCTCTTACTCCAAAACTTTGTACATGTTGCTGTAAATACTTATGCATGAATGTCTCTAGAAGCAGCTAATAACTATCTAATGATATTTTAGACAATAGTTAGTGAGACTCCAGTTTGTGCCTCCTGTGTACTGCCTTTAGATTCCAGTTAGAGAGTAAATGCATCCTTATTTTCAAAAAAGAAATAACCATTGATCTTTACTTAAAACCCACTATAAACTATAAAAATGTAATGTCATACAATTTTAAATGTGTATAGACAAATACACCTGATGAAAACTTAAATATCAGAAGATACAAACTGACATATGTCCTTTGCATTTCTTTCTTACCTTGAGAAATTCATCAAAAATCTGTTTTATGGTGCAGCAGATAGAATATTTTCCACACAGTTGGGTTCAACTGGTGTTGATGCACATTTTTCTCTGTTTCTTTTAAGATTTCAGGTGTTTATTTGTTATTCTGATGCTTTGCACTCTGACTGTAATGTAATGAAATATGTATGAGCCACTGGACACTGGACACTGGACACTGTGTGTTTCCAGTTTGGAATCAGCTGTGTCCCGTTTCAGCGTGAGAATGATCCTGTGAACGAATGCAGGTCCACAAAGATTTTGGTTTTAACTTAATTGTCCTGCACAGAGCGATCTTAACTTCATTCAACATGGTTGCAGATTCATAAACATGCTTAAAGATGTTTCAGGTGTTCTTATTATATATCCAAACGTCCACATACTTTACATTGGATGCAGATCCTCTCTTATTGGTTATTTATGTATCTACTTATTGAGTGGTAACAAAGTTATTCCAAATCATATGCTAAAAACCTCTCAAACATTTCGCTCACTTCACAAATATATATTTATTTACTAATTATATTTCTTTGGAGTGTTAGGTTTTAACTGTTTTGGCCTGGAGTTTACATTTGGCTCACAAATTCTGTGTGTGTGTGTGTGTGTGTGTGTGTTAGCAGGCCTAAATATCCTAACTAAGTGATTAATTTATACCTGGTGTGTGGTGACCGTCATCCATCTCCTTCATTAGACACACAAGCCGTCAGAAAACTCGAATTTCCTGACCAAACACGGCTCTTGAATAGGTTATCCTCGAAGTTTGGGAATTTCCGAGGAGCTCCTGAAGGCAGCATCTAATCAGGCGAAGCTGCTGATGAATTCAAACATGCTAACGTTGTTAGCAGTTAGCTTAGCTGGACGTATCAGGTAACTCCACATTTTACTCCACAACGTTAACAAATAAGCACACGGAGGTGTCAGTGGTGTGTTTGTAGGCCTGTTTTGTGTTGTAACATTTAAGTAAAGTTAGTGAGGGGCTGTGTAATACTTACAATCAAACAGCAACAATGCACCTAGCAAGAAAATATGCTAATTTTTGTCGTTAAGCTAGCATAAGGAAGTTTGTTAAGAGGTGTGTTAAGCAGTTATTTCGCTTTTTAAACCGTTTTATTTAATCCCAAGACGACGTGTGATGGTACAACTGTACTTGTGAGCTGTGTCTCCCTCTAGTGTGCAAACACATGTGTATTAATGTATCCTGTGGTTGTGTTGTGTAGTGAGGAGATGCCCTTATGTTGAGTTTTGTCAAAGTTCCTCTCACTTTTGGTCATTTTATGGTAAAACAGACTAATTCTGAGCTTCACTGCAATACCAAACTGAGCAGAAATGCAGGATGAAGAACAGAGCACACCTCTCATCATCAGCTTCAGCCACAGGTTTGCATGTAAGTAATGTTTATTTATTGTAGATAACTTTGCAAACACATTGAAATAAAGCCTGTCCGAGCTAGAAGAGGAGCAATAATCAAATAAAACTCCAGAGATCATTAAAAGCTATTTACACAGCCAGTTTAATATTCCCACTTTGTACAGTGATAGTGCATGAGAACATACTGTTGATAAATATATCTATATATATTTATTTCTATTGTAGCAAATTAGGCTCTAAGCAAAATAATAAAAAATATAGTTGCACCATTACACTTGCTGCATAAGCGATTCATTTCAGCTTTGCGGTGCTATTGTTTCTTTACATTTTTCGCTACAGCAACACGAACATCTTGTTGATACATGTACATATTTATTTTTCCGACTGCTCTATAGGATTGTAAGTGCTCTCTACTGTCAGATTTACAGTAAAATTATTGTAAACATAACTTGGAATGTCAGTAGCATCGATCGATTGTTGCAACAGTCTTGTTCAGCCGTTCACATGTTTTTTTTTTGTTGGTTTTTTTAATCAAATGCACTGGTGATTATCATCCGATAAATAAGAGCACAAGTGAGTTCAATGTTGTACATTAAAAACTATGAAACGACAAAGATATTATAAGTTTTCATAAGCAAAAGGCATGGCTTACTTTAGTCCTCTACCACGATAAGCAAGGATATTCAGTGAAGACCTTCATAATTTGCATTAAGGGCACGCAGTTACACAGCTTATTAACAACTTAATCACATTGCCAGTGTAATTAATCCATCTCCTTGCAGGTCAACAACATGCTACCAGAGACTGGAGTTAACACCTGAACACGGACAAATCCTCTCCTGTGATTGATTGGTAGGTTAAACTTGATAACCTGTTTTCTGTCTCACATGATTTAAGGACAGTGCAATTAGTTTACATCAAGTCAATTCACTTTTCAGCTTCATCAAAGAACCTCATTTTCTCAGAGTGCACAGAGTCTCTCAGTCGCTGAATTGATGAAGCCGTCTCACCGGAGACGGGCTCAGAAGAGTCAAACATGTGTGTAAATTGTTTAGTGATAACAATTGTTTGTTTGCTCTCGCTTGTTTCACTTGATGTCTCCCTAACTGAATGCCGCTCAAAGACCGTTCTCTTGCCGCTGTGTGAATCTTGGACGGTCCATGATGCGGCTTCGTTAGCCTCTGATTTTAGCGGATGGCCTCCAGCTGATTGGACTTGGACAGCAGTGAGCAGCGTGGCATGCTGTGCGTCTGGGGTTGCTTGTATATTTGATGTTATGACGTGTATTTTTCCTGATTCCAGTCTGAGCGTGTCTTCGGATGAAGAGGAAACTCCAGATGACAGAATGGTGATTTTCTCAGGCAAGTTGGGCTCCACCGATATCAGCTCGGTCCTCGTTGTGGAGGTAATGATCTTACTGTGCATCTCTTCAAGCCCTGTGGGAGCATGAGGATCAGAGTATTTGACTGTTACCTTGGTTGGAGAAGATAGGGACAGGCCAACATGCTCACTTGTCATTGCAGAGCTAATATCAGCAAAAGCGTCCGATGAATGGACAGAACTGGTGGGGCTGATTTCTTCATCTACTGGGCTCTTTACATCCTTACTCTTGGCAGGCTCCGATGGGGAGGACAGGCCAAATCTGGGAAATTTAAACCAACCTGTCCTCTCAGGACTTTTGGTAGTATCTTGCTTGGTACTTGCTTCCCTTTCTTTTGCCTCTAACTGCTTTCCACTGGCCGCATCTGTTTCAACATCCTTTGAGGTTTCAAGATGTTCTCCCACTTTGTCTGTGTTTGCAACATCAAATTCAACATCAATATTCTTGAGGAGCTCACCAAATGATGTCAAAGTCATTTTTGGTGATTTACTGTCTTCGGCTTCCTTTTCCTGCTGATCTTTGCTGTCAGCATCAACAGGGACGTGTTCGTCGTCAACTTTGGTTCTCGAGAAACTCAGCTTTGGCATTTTGAATAACGGTAATTTGAATTTACTTGGGGAACCCACAGTGTCAGTCTCAGTCTTTGGCCTTTCTGAATCTGTCATTTCTTCTTTGGGCACATCTGTTTTAATGTCAAAACTTGGACCTTTGATGTTGACAGCAACATCTTCTTTAAGTTTAGCTCCATCAGTTTCAGCTATTTTGTCTGCATCACCTGCTTCTACATTGACATCTCCAAGTTTCGGCAGTTTCAATGCAGGCAATTTGATTTTTAATGGTGATCCTCCAACATCTTTTGACATAGCTTCAATCTCAGAAACTTTCATTTCCACACAAGCTAAATATTCTTTGACTTCATCTTCAGGGACTTTGACATCAGCTTTAATGTCTGGCAATGTGATGTCTGCATCTTTCTGTGATGCTTTTGGTAGCGTGATGCCGAACTTTGGCAATTTAAACTTGCTTCCTTGTCCGTCATGTTCAGCTTCAAACTCAGAAGCTTTAATTTCCATTTCAGGTTGTTTGACTTTCACCTCTCCCTCTGGAAGAGAAACATCAACATGTGGAAGCTCAGCACTGACTTCAGGTTCTTTAACACTTGATTTTGAGAAAGAAAATCTGGGTAGAGAAAATTTAGGTTTTCTTAAATTTGCATCAAGTTCTGCAGCAGGTGGCTCGTCCACTGAAATCGCCCCAGATGGTCCTTGGACTTCAACATCTGGCAGACTGACCTCTGCTTTGACCTCTGCTTTGACCTCTGGCGATTCAACATCGACTTTCGGTTTTTCAAGGTTGACATCAACATCAGGGGCTTTACCACCTGCCTTTGAAAATGAAAATTTAGGAAATGTCCAGTTTGGTCGTTTTGTCTTGGCTTCAACCTCAACTGTAGGTGCATCTGGTACTGAAATGGCACCTTCAGGTTCTTTGATTTCGACACTGGGCAGTTTGACCTCAGCTTTAGCTTCTGGTAATGTGCCATCGGCTTCTGTCTTTGATAAACTTAAGTCAATTTCAGGTCCTTTGACTTTGGGCATTGAAATGCCAAACTTTGGCATTTTAAATTTGCTTCCTGGTCCTTCAAGTTCACTTCCTTTAGCTTTCACATCAACGGATAGGCCTTCAGTGTCAATGCTGGGTGCTGCGACATCCACTGTAACTCCATCTTTAGGTACTTCCAGCTTTGCTCCATCAATTTTAATGTCTTTGTCCACATCAGGTCCTTCCATACTGACCTTTGGAGTAGCAACTCCAAATTTGGGTAATGTGAATGTTGGCATTTTAAGTTTTGATGGTGATCCCTCAACATGACCTGCTTGAGCTTTAATCTCAGGAGCATTAATTTCCACTTTGGCAGATGGTTTTTCTGTTTTAACATCTGGGAGTTGAACTTCAGCTTTGACTTCTGGGAGTGTCAGATCTACGTCTTTCTTTGATGCACTCAAATCGATTTCCGGCCCTTTTACTTTGGGCATTGAGAAACCAAACTTTGGCATTTTGAACTTGCTTTCCTGCCCATCTAATTCTACATCAACTTCAGGTTGTTTGACTTCCACATTTCCTTCTGGAAGAGAAACATCAACGTCTGGGACACTGACGTCAACACCGGACTCTTTTGTACTTTGCTTTGAAAATGAAAATTTGGGTAAGGAAAACCTTGTCTTTTTCACGTTGACATCATCCTGCGATACTGAAATTGAACCACCAGCCTCTTTGATTTCAATGTCAGGAAGTTTGACGTCAGCTTTTGTTTGTGATAATTTGATGTCTGCTTCATCCACTTTAATGTCTTTGTCCACATCAGGTACTTCAACACTGACCTGTGGAGTAGCAACTCCAAATTTGGGTAATTTGAATGTTGGCATTTTGAATTTTGATGGTGATCCCTCAACATTACTTGTCTGAGCATCAAGTTCAGGAGCTTTAATATCTACTTCAGCAGATTTTTTCAGTTCAATGTCAGGGAGTTTGACTTCAGCTCTGGCTTCTGGTAGTGTGACGTCTACGTCTTTCTTTGAAAAATCAATTTCAGGTCCTGTTACTTTGGGCATTGAGATTCCAAACTTTGGCATTTTGAACTTGCTTTCCTGCCCATCTAATTCTACATCACCTTCAGGTTGTTTGACTTCCACATTTCCTTTTGGAAGAGAAACATCAACGTCTGGGACACTGACGTCAACACCAGACTCTTTTGTACTTTGCTTTGAAAATGAAAATTTGGGTAAGGAAAACCTTGTCTTTTTCACGTTGACATCACCCTGTGATACTGAAATTGAACCACCAGCCTCTTTGATTTCAATGTCAGGAAGTTTGACTTCAGCTTTTGTTTGTGATACTTTTAAGTCTGCTCCATCCACTTTAATGTCTTTGTCCACATCAGGTCCTTCCATACTGACCTTTGGAGTAGCAACTCCAAATTTGGGTAATGTGAATGTTGGCATTTTAAGTTTTGACGGTGATCCCTCAACATGACCTGCTTGAGCTTTAATCTCAGGAGCATTAATTTCCACTTTGGCAGATGGTTTTTCTGTTTTAACATCCGGGAGTTGAACTTCAGCTTTGACTTCTGGGAGTGTCACGTCTATGTCTTTCTTTGATGTGCTCAAATCGATTTCCGGCCCTTTTACTTTGGGCATTGAAAAGCCAAACTTTGGCATTTTGAACTTGCTTTCCTGCCCATCTAATTCTACATCAACTTCAGGTTGTTTGACTTCCACATTTCCTTCTGGAAGAGAAACATCAACGTCTGGGACACTGACGTCAACGCCAGGCTCTTTTGTACTTTGCTTTGAAAATGAAAATTTGGGCAAGGAAAACCTTGTCTTTTTCACGTTGCCATCATCCTGCGATACTGAAATTGAACCACCAGCCTCTTTGATTTCAATGTCAGGAAGTTTGACTTCAGCTTTTGTTTGTGATACTTTTAAGTCTGCTCCATCCACTTTAATGTCTTTGTCCACATCAGGTACTTCAACGCTGACCTGTGGAGTAGCACCTCCAAATTTGGGTAATTTGAATGTTGGCATTTTGAATTTTGATGGTGATCCCTCAACATTACTTGTCTGAGCATCAAGTTCAGGAGCTTTAATATCTACTTCAGCAGATTTTTTCAGTTCAACGTCAGGGAGTTTGACTTCAGCTTTGGCTTCTGGTAGTGTCACGTCTACGTCTTTCTTTGATAAACTTACATCAATCTCAGGTCCTGTTACTTTTGGCATTGAGATTCCAAACTTTGGCATTTTAAACTTGCTTCCTTTTCCTTCATGTTCAGTTCCTGTAGTTTTCATATCTATTGATGCACCTTCAGTGTCAATGCTGGGTGCTGCAATGCTGACTGCAAGAACCTCTTCAGGAATTTTAATGTCAGCTCCATCGATTTTGACGTCTTTGTCCAAATCAGGCACTTCTACTGTGGCACTCGGCATACCAACTCCAAGTTTTGGTAGTTTGAATGTTGGCATCTTGAATTTTGATGGTGATGCTTCTTTATCCTTTGTCGCAACCTTGATCTCAGGAGCTTTAATTTCCACTTCAGCAGAGGGTTTTTTCAGTTCAACATCAGGGAGTTTGACTTCAGCTTTGGCTTCTGGTAGTGTCACATCTACATCTTTCTTTGATAAACTTACATCAATCTCAGGTCCTGTTACTTTTGGCATTGAGATTCCAAACTTTGGCATTTTAAACTTGCTTCCTTTTCCTTCATGTTCAGTTCCTGTAGTTTTCATATCTATTGATGCACCTTCAGTGTCAATGCTGGGCGCTGCAATGCTGACTGCAAGAACCTCTTCAGGAATTTTAATGTCAGCTCCATCGATTTTGATGTCTTTGTCCAAATCAGGCACTTCTACTGTGGCACTCGGCATACCAACTCCAAATTTTGGTAGTTTGAATGTTGGCATCTTGAATTTTGATGGTGATGCTTCTTTATCCTTTGTCGCAACCTTGATCTCAGGAGCTTTAATTTCCACTTCAGCAGAGGGTTTTTTCAGTTCAACATCAGGGAGTTTGACTTCAGCTTTGGCTTCTGGTAGTGTCACATCTACATCTTTCTTTGATAAACTTACATCAATTTCAGGCCCTGTTACCTTTGGCATTGTGATTCCAAACTTTGGCATTTTAAACTTGCTTCCTTGCCCGTCAACTTCTGCTTCATACACTGGTGGTTTCATATCCACTTCCCCTCCTTCCACTTCTACCTTTCCCTCAGGAATTGCAACATTCACATCAGGAACAATGACATCAACTTCTGGAGCTTTAACACTTGGTTTAGAAAAAGAAAATCTGGGCAGTGAAAACCTTGGCTTTTTCAGTTTTGCATCTACTTCAGCGCTTGGCTGTTGGTCTGTCACAACACCAGCTGAAGGCTCTTTGACTTCAACCTCTGGCAAATGGACTTCTGCTTTAACTTCTGGTACAACGACATCTGTGTGAGGCAGAGAGATGTGCATGTCAGCTCCATCAATTTTGATTTCCTTGTCCTTATCAGGTACTTCAATGCTAACACTTGGAGTTGCAACTCCAAATTTGGGAAATTTGAATGTTGGCAATTTAAATTTTGATGGCGAGTCTTTCACACTGCTTAATTGAACTTCAGGAGCTTTAGTCTCCACTTTAGCAGATGGTTCTTCAACATCAGGAAGATTGACTTCTGCTTTGGCTTCTGGTAGTGTGATTTCTACATCTTTCTTTGATAAGCTGATATCAATTTCAGGTGCTTTTACTTTTGGCATTGACATTCCAAACCTTGGCATTTTGAACTTGCTTCCTTGCCCATCAAGTTCACCTTCAAACTTCACAGGTTCAGTTTCCAATTCAGGTTTTCTGACCTCCATCTTTGCTTCTGGAACTGAAACATCTACTTTTCCAAGATTTAGATCAATTTCAGGGACCTCTGGAAGTTTGACATCAGCTTTGGCCTCTGGTAATGTGACATCTACATCTTTCTTTGAAAGACTTAAATCAATTTCAGGTACTTTTGGCAGTGATAATCCAAACTTTGGCACTTTAAACTTGCTTTCTTTTCCTTTGCCTTCAGTACCTGCCATTTTCAAATCAAGAGATGGACCCTCAGTATCAATACTCTTTGCCTCAACATCAACTCTTGCTCCATCTTTAGGCACTTTCAGCCCAGCTCCCTCAACTTTTATGTCCAAATCAGGTACCTCCGCACTGACATTCGGTGTGGCAGCTCCAAATTTAGGTAGCTTGAAAGTTGGCAGTTTAAATTTGGCTGGTGATCCTTCCACATGATCAAACTCCGTTTCAATCTCAGGAGCTTTAATTTCCACCATAGCCGAAGGTTCTCTTAGTTCAACATCAGGGAGTTTGACTTCCGCTTTGGCTTCTGGAAGTGTCACATCTACATTTGTCTTTGAGACTTTTGGCATTGTGATGCCAAACTTTGGCATTTTAAACTTCCCTCCTTGCCCATCAATTTCTGCTTCACACTCTGATGATTTCATGTCCACAGCAATCTTGGGAGATTCAGGGAGTTCCATCTCAGCTTTGGCCTCTAGTTGTGTCACATCTACTTCTTTCTTTGAGAAGCTAAAATCAATTTCAGGTCCTTTTACTTTTGGCATTGTGATCCCAAGCTTTGGCATTTTGAACTTGCCTCCTTGTCCTTCAAGTTCAACTTCAGTCTTCAAAGCTTTGATTTCCACTTCAGGTTCTTTAACTTCCACCTTTTCCTGTGGAATCAAAACCTGTGCTTTTCCAAGACTTTCATCAATTTTAGGGGCTCCCGGGAGTTTGACCTTGGCCTTTGTCCCTTCTAATGTGACATCAGTTTCTTTCTTTGATAAGCTTAAATCTATATCAGGCCCTTTGACTTTAGGCATAGAGAAACTGAAACTTGGCATTTTGAATTTTGAGGATGATGCTTCTGTATCTTTAGCCACACCTTCAGTTCCAGGAGCTTTAATTTCTACTTTGGTAGAAGGTTCTTTTAGTTCAACAGCAGGGAGGTTGACGTCTGCTTCGGCTTCTGGCAGTGTAACATCTGCATCTTTCTTTGAGAAGCCCAGATGAAATTCAGGTCCTTTAACTTTTGGCATTGACATTCCAAACTTTGGCATTTTGAATGTGGTCCCTTCAACTTCAGTCTGCAAAGGTTTGATTTCCAGCTCAGGTTTTTCAATTTCTGCCTGTGCATCTGGAATTAGAATTTCTGCTTTTCCAAGACTGGCATCAATTTTAGGGACATCAGAGAGTTTGACCTCAGTTTTCATCTCTGGTAATGTCAAATCTGCATCTTTTTGTGATAAACTTAGGTCAATTTCTGGCCCTTTTACTTTTGGAATTTTTATCCCAAACTTTGGCATTTTAAACCTTTCTTTCTGTCCATCAAGTGAAGCTTCAGCCTGCAAGGAATGCATTTCCAGTTCAGGTTTTTTAAACGTCATCTCAGCCTCTGGAATTGAAACATCTACTTTTCCAAGATCGACCTGTGGAAGTTTGACATCAGCTTCGGCCTCTGGTAATTTCACATCTACATCTTTCTTGGATAAGCTTAAATCAATTTCAGGACCCTTTACTTTTGGCATTTTTATTCCAAACTTTGGTAATCTAAACTTTCCACCATGTCCATCTATTTCTGCTTCACTCGCTGGTGGCTTCACAGCAATTTTTGGGGCTTCTGGAAGTTTTACTTGAGCTTCAGCCTCCATCTTAGCCTCTGGAATTGAGACATCTACTTTTCCAAGATCGACCTGTGGAAGTTTGACATCAGCTTCGGCCTCTGGTAATGTGACATCTACGTCTTTCTTTGAGAGGCTTAAATCAATTTCTGGCCCTTTCACCTTTGGCATAGAGAAACCAAAGTGTGGCATTTTAAACTTGCTTCCTTTTCCATCCTGTTCACTTCCTGTAGTTTTCATATCTATTGAAGGGCCCTCAATGTCAAAGCTGGCTGCTGGAATGTTAGGCTCCTCTGGGATATTAATGTCAGCCCCATCGATTTTGACATCTTTGTCCACATCCGGCACTTCTACAGAGATGTCTGCAGTGGCACTTGGAGTACCAAGTCCAAATTTTGGTAGTTTGAATGTCGGCATCTTGAATTTTGATGGTGATCCCTTGATACCTTTTGCCGCTACTTTTATTTCAGGACCTTTAATTTCTGCCTTAGCTGACGGTTCTTTGAATTCAACTTCAGGAACTTTTACCTCAGCTTTGGCTTCTGGCAGTGTCACAGCTCCATCTTTCTTTGATAAGTCAAATTCAGGTCCTTTTACTTCTGGCATTGACACTCCCAACGTTGGCATTTTAAACCTGCCTCCTTGACTGTCAAGTTGAACTTCACTTTGCAGAGTTTTAATTTCTAATTCAGGTGTTTTAACTTTAAATTTTTCCACTGGAAGAGAAACATCTGCCTTTCCAAGACTGACATCCAGTTTAGGAGCTTCTGGGAGTTTCACCTCAGCATTGGCCTCTGGTAGTGTGACATCGACATCTTTCTTTGATAAACTTAAATTAATTTGAGGTCCTTTGACTTTAGGCATAGAGAACCCGATGTTTGGCATTTTAAATGTGCCTCCTTTTCCTTCATGTTCGGTTCCTTTAGTTTTTATATCTATTGAGGGACACTCAACATCAATACTTGGTACTTTGATGTTAACCACAGGCTCCTCTTCTGGTATGTTGGCATCTTTGTTCATTTCACATACTTCCCCAGAGACATCTGCAGTTTCAACTCCAAATTTTGGTAGTTTAAACGTTGGCATCTTAAATTTTGCTGATCCTTCAACATCCTGTTGTTGAACTTCAACCTCTGGAGCTTTGGCCACTACTGTAATACCAGGTTCTGTATGTTCAGCATCAGGAAATTTGACTTCAGCTTCAGGCAATGTGACATCCACTCCTTTCTTTGTTAAGCTTAAATCTAATTCAGGCCCTTTTATTTTTGGCATTTTGATACCAAATTTTGGCATTTTGAACTTGCTTGCTTGTCCATCAGGTTCCTGGTCGGTGTTCAGAGGTTTGATTTCCATTCCAGGTTTTTCAACCTTCATCTTGTGCTCTGGAATAGAAACATCAATGTTTCCAAGAGTAACATCAACCTCAGGGACTTCTGGGAGTTTGACCTCAGCTTTAGCTTCTGGTAGTGTGACATCTACATCTTTTTTTGATGGGCTTAAATCAATCTTAGGTCCTTTCACCTTTGGCATGGAGATACCAATATTTGGCATTTTAAACTTGCTGCTCTTTCCCTGTCTTTCAAGTATTTTTATCTCTGCCCCATCAATGTTAATATCCTTATCTGCATCAGGCACATGTACACTGACGTCTGAAGTAACTGCTCCAAATGTGGGCACTGTGTTGGCGTCCTCCTCAGCTTTAACATCTTTTACTCCAGCTCTGATCTCTGGAAAGGTGATGTCAGCATTTGGCTTTGCAGCATCAAGATTAACATCAAAACCTTGAAGCCCAATGCCACCTTCCTTTTGGGCTGGTGAACCAGCTCCTGAATCAATGTATTCAATGCCGTCAATATCAGGTATTTTCGCATCAGATATGACTCCTCCAATCTGCTCCTTGCCTTTCTTTGTTGCGGTTTCTACTTCTTGGAGGAATATAGTCCGCTCTCCTTTAGATATATTTTGTTTTGGCAAGTCAATTCCAATCTTTGGGATTTTTATGTCTGGTTTTGAAATCTCAAAGGTAGGTGTTTTTATCTTTGCCTTCTTTGATTTCGTATCTGATTCTTTTGGGCTGAATTTTGCTGCAGATTCATATGCAGATTCTTGTGCCTGAAGAAGGGCTGCATCTTGTGTACTTTCCTTTCCAGGTATTATAATATCTTCTCGTTTATAAATCTCAGTTTTAATCTCCTTTTTTTCCTTAGTTTTGTATTTCTTCTCAGGTTTTTTCAAATCTACATTGGTCTCAACTAAAAGTTCCGCTGAGATTATGTCAGCAGGTATCTTTGGTAGTTTGACTGCAGTCTTGGGGATTTCTGGAGAGGCAGTTAAGTCAAACTTAGAGAAGTGTGCCTCTTGTTTTGTTTTGTCTACAATCTTAGTAGGTGTTTTCACTGATATTCTTTGTGCATTTGCGTCTATTACAGTGATTTCTTCAGGAATAGGCACTCCAGATGTGTCAACCTTAGGCAACTTAAATCCAGGCAGTTTTGAAACTGCTTCTTTCACGCTGTCAACATCAATTGACAGTGGCACAGTTTCAACTTGATTCTCATCATAATGTCCCGTAAAAGCAGCTTTAGGCTCTTTAATTCCTTTGGCTTTGGTCCTCTTAGACATGTCCTCCATCCCTGGAATCTCAATGTCTTCTCGTTTGGGAAGTTGTTTTCTGGAAATGCTGCTTTTCGACAGTCGCTCGTAAGGATCGTCTTTCACTTCTTTGCCTTCAGTTGCAAACGTCTCAATTTGAGTTGTGCATTCTTCAACATTTACATTCGTTTTCTGAATAGTTTCCTCAGTGGCAATGTCACCGAAGCCTATTTTAGGCAGTTTGAATGTTGGACATGTCTTTGTGTCTTGTTTTTGTTTGATGTGTTTGTCTGTCTTTGTTTTTTCATCACCTTTCTGTGGAGATTTTTGTATGAATGCAGCATCAGATATATCAAGTTCCACCTTTGGTACACTCATTTCCATCTTTGTTGTCACTGCTTTTGCATCAGGTGCAAGTTGATCTCCCTGTAGTTCTGTATACGACTCAAAACTTGGGATGACATCTGATTTTTCATTTCCTGGTTGATCTGCTTTTTCAATACTTGCCCCCAATGTTTTCAGCCTTTTTGGGGACGATTTTGCTTTTGCATCTTTCTTGTGTGATTTATCCTTCCCCAAAATTTTCATTTTTAATTCAGATCGCTCTTTCTTCTTTTTCTTCCCATCAGGTGACTTTATACCAGAGGGGCTTTCTTTATCTGCCAGAGCCACATTTAAATCAGCTGTTTTCAAAGTGCTATCTAGAGAGATGAGTTCCACCTTGTGTTGAACAGTTTGAGGTCTTAAGTCTTCCATTAATTTCACATCTTCTGTCACATAGACTTCAGGTGTTTCTCCTGAGGGACTTTCAAGGCGCTCAGGTGAGAGCATGTCTGATGCTTCATGTGTCTGGTGAATGCTGCCACTGATCTTCCCAGTTGTTGGCGTTTCCGTGTCCTGGTCTTCAGATGAACTTATGCGACCTCTCTTTGTCAGAAGAGAAAGCTTTATTTTATGCCTCTTCTTGCCTTTCAGAGCATCCTGAGATTTTATTGGTGACTCTGTATCACTTGTGGTGGGGCTGAGCTCAAGCTTTCTCTGCTCATCAGCCTCTGAGGAACTGTGAGACCTTGTAAAATGGGACTTTCGTCCTTTTCCAAAGGAGGGAAACTTAGGCCATGAAATGCGGGTATCACCACGCCTTTTGGTTTTTCCTTGCTCCCTCATCTCTGGAACATGGAGCTCTTCCTCCTGTTGAGCAACAGAAATATGAAAATCAGTTTTAGCCCCAAGACATAATTTCAAAGACACTCTGAGCAGACAACTTGAAAATAGTTACAGGGATGATGTCAGACTCTGTGACTGGTTCGGTCTCTGTGATGTCTGGTTTGCGTTTCAAGCAGAGCTTCACTTTGTAAGCCTGAGCGTGCTCCAGAATCTGAATGGCGTCCTCGTATGACACGTTGTCAAAATACACAGTGGCGCTCAGGATCTGATCACCTGCATAAACAGGAGCAAAATATTTCAGAGACACTGACATGAGAAGGCTTTCAGTCTATGAAGCTGTTTTAAGAACTGATAAGTGAAAATGACTTCAATGAAAATAAAAATGACAGATATAGTGTGATTAGTCTTTAGTGATTAGGCTTCCCCCTCAAGTTTGTTTGGACAAACGTCTTTTTGTAGTTTTTTATGGTTGCTGATATATGTAATGGTAAAATTTGTAAAAATATCAAAGGTTTTCCGATGCTCCCACTCAGAAACTTCTTTAATCCAACATTTCTCACTCAGATTATTTGGAGGATTTTTAGTTTTCATTGTAATTGAAATGCAAACGTCACTAGTTTCTTATTTCCAGCTGCTAGTTTACCTTCTTTCAGTTTCAGACTTTTTGAGGCAGGTGACTCTGGCACCACTTCCTTAATGAAGATCCCGTCTTTGCCCCCGCCACCATAAATGAGCCCCTCTGCACATCCATCTTTGGCGGTTTTCACTATCACCCCAGACTCAGGGCTGTGAACTTCCTGCCAGCACATCAAAATAAAAAGGATAATCATTTTACCTTTAGCTGTGCTATTTTCCGCTGCAGCACAGCATGAAGGGAATCACAGATACAGTACAGAGAGGAGAAGGCGGGAATGTCTCACCTTCAGTTTACTCATCTTTGGAGTTGAGCGCTTTTCAAACATGGACCCAAGCCCAGACTTTTTAGTTTTCTTTCCACTCCCACTTTTGTGGTGTGGGTCATGCTCTGCTTCACACTAAAAGAAAAAACAAAAAAGAATTATATGAAAAAAGATTACAGTTGCAGTCAGAGCTTCAGCCTTATTTAAACAGAAAAGGCAACAGAGATATTTCATCAGCAGGCTTTGAATGTATTTGCACTGAGAAGGAAGGGTAACGCACTGTATATACATACATTCATCTATGGGAGTAGCTAAGGGGTGGATCATTATTGCTGTATGCAACAGTAAATAAAACAGAAAGTCCATCTTACGCCACTCTCTCGACACAAATATGGAGCCTGACACCAGTAGTGGGTTAACCGCTATGTTGTCCCCTCAAATCACTAATGTGAGCACTCGGTGTGCTTGTCTAATTCGCATAGTTAAATTTGTCAAGAGATGTCAAGGATAACATTGTTAATATTACATAACTTGACAAAAATATTCACATATCTGAGTCCAAGATCAAAATAAATTTGCAATCAATCAATCTTTATATATATAGTGCCAATTCATAGCAATGTTGTCTCAAGACTCTTTCCATAAAGAGCAGCTCTAGACCAAACTCTTTAATAAAGAGAGAGACCCAACGATTGAGGAATTCAACATTACGGATTCAAGAATCCCCACATGAGCTAATGTCAGATATTATATTAGGCAACAGTAGTAGGAAAAACTTCCCTTTAACGTGAAGAAACCTCATTTAAATTAAATTCTAGCTGTCCATAGTTAGTTGAAGGTAAAAGAGCAAATGGGTGAATGCTGATAATTTGATAACTCCTTAATTTGTGGGAACAAATTGATGAAACAACTCAACAAAAATGTCCCTTTGCACCTAACAGGGTTTGTACAACAAATGAATGGTGGAGGCTGTGGCTACTTCAAGGTTGTGAAGAAAGAAAAACACAACAATTTCCTCCATCAGTGGGTTAGTTTTAAAAGTGCTGACAGAAAAAGCCATTTCACAGAGTGGCAGCCTAACACAGCAACATATTAAACTTAATGACATATCCTTGCAAACACCACCATGTAGCTTAGACTGTTCAGCGTCAGCATTTACACATTGTGATTATGACTTCACAGTTATCGTGATGTTTGGTTTAATTGTCCGCAGTGGGTGAGGCCGATAATAATAAATAAGGCATACAAGAATACTGTGTGAATTTCCTACTGACCTTTATATAAATCCAATAATTTTAGTCTTTGTCTTGGTCATTAAATATACTCTTCACACCTTCTCTGATTTTAGGACATGCATAGCTGTGTGTGATCCAAATGAGCCAAATACACAAGCTCGCTTCTCTTGGTCACAAGCTCTTTTTTCTAACTTCATTTGTCCACAGCCGAACCAAAATACACTGCAGAATCACAAGCAGGCTGTAGAGTGACTCAGTGTGTTTCCAAGTATTTAACCAGGTTATAGTCTGCTCCCTGTAATAACCTGATTTCTAAAGTTACAAAAAATCCAGTTTTTTAGTTGAGATTAAGGAAAAACCATGTGATTTTTGAAAAATTTTATTTCTTTTATATTTTAGCAGCACATTGAAGTGCAACGTTAACAGTTTCTCTGATTTATTGTCTTGACCTGATTTTCCCTGTGACCTGGTATCATGGTGGTGTGCTTGTCGGTGCTCTGTACCTCCTTGTCACTGTCGGTGTATTTTCCCGTTTCAGGAAACTCCTCGACGGGGGATGATCCCTGAGGGCGCGGTCTTTCTCCGCCTGTGAACTGAGACGGCTCGTCACATATCTGTGTGGACATACGGTAAGTTAGTCACATGGTTTATTTCCAAAACGGTTATTGGTATTGTGAAGGAATTCTTGGAATATGAGTTTCCCCGGGTCACGGTTGGGTCACGGTTGGCCTCCAGTTCAAAAAGGCCTGACTCTGTCCTTGCACAGTTTAGCTCTCTGATTGTTTTGAGTTGGCTGGCGCCTCCAGATAGGGAGTGACGCTGCGTTGTCAGAGTCACCAAGGTCGCAAGTGATAGCTGTGCTGTGCCCCAGATATCGCAAGACTGACTGTCTCCTGTTGGGGAAACATGCTGACGTTGACCTGGAGATTCATACAACGTGACCTGGGCTAACGTGGATGGTTATAGTTCCCTGATAAGATTTCAGAGAGCCAACAAACCACTCACACATATTTGTGGTACATGTAGAATGGCCACATTTGGGCATGGAGTAATTTTGGTGCATCTAGCAGCAGCCTTCAGAAGTGAGGTGGCATCAGGCGGTGCTCATACTGTTTTGCTGCTGTCTCCATTCACTCCACTCGGCTGAGCATCAATAAACATTGCTGTATAAGATATCAAGGTCTCCAGCAAGCTTTTCATCAGAGTCTGAGCTACCCACATCTGAAGATTTCCTTCACAGTTACTATTTGAGAGAGATATTATGATGTTTAAATCAGCTTCAGACATTTTTTTGCATCTACCTAAACAGTATCTCCTCTTCTTCAGCCACCTGATAAAGTGTTTTTATGTTAAAACTCGTGTAGCTGTGCCTGCAGCATGAATAACAAAGGAAAAACTGGATCGCAGATACTGTGATAACACCTTATTATGCCAAAGGCAGCAGTGGTTGTTTGGCACTCAAGAGTTGTCACATTAGTAGTGTGTTTTCAGGGATGGCGATGTTGGCCAGTCCAGAGCAAAATATCTCAAAGATAATTTGATTTATTTCTTTAAAATTTGGTACAGATTTTAGTGGTCCCCAGAGGATTGATCCTAATGATTTATAAACTTAATAGTATTGACAGATTCAGTTCCAGTAGCTCAAGAAAAGTAAGGTGCCAAATTTAGAAGACTACAGCTGGTATTTTAATGTTTTTATGAACATGTAGGTAAATATAAGCATTGGGTCAGACTGTATATCAGAGATACTAAATATTAAAGGACTCAGATCAGGAGCAGTCAAAAAAAAGTTGATCAAGACATCCCTACTGTATATATTGTGTTTTTATCTGTTGATTGAAACCATGACAGAAACAGTTGAAGAAATTAAACAGAAAACTTTAATTTCAGTCACTCACTGAGTCGTCCTCTATACCAGGCTCTGGTCCTCTCAGCCTTCGACCGCCTCCTGTTCACAAAAAACAAAAAAAAGACAAACGTGAATACTAAAATAACATCTCATTTAAATTTCATTACGTATTTGTAGCAGCATCAGTCACACAAATAAATAATGTTGTTAAATGTAAGTTTTCTAACAGGCATCACTTATTTACACAACAAATAAATTGCACTCAACAAGATTAAAGTATGTTATTGCTTAATGTTATTGTACTGGATTATATTAATATGAAAAGTACAGTCTGTAAGGTTATCTCAAACAGAGTGATGCTGAAACGGCACACATATAAATGCACAAAAACAAAAGTTAAGCACTGGTTTACATCTGCATCTCTATTTTTCAAGCAGTAAGCTGAGACTTCCACCCAGTCTGACTCTTGACGGTGGGTTTTTAGGCTCAGAGAGACACTGGAGCCGATGATGAGACTATTTAGAGTTCTTCCTGGCAAAAAAACCTCCAGGGACCTGCTGCCTCCATCGTCTGTTAAGCGATCCACCGCATCGACCCACAGATTAGACTCTGCAGCCTCTCAGCTCGGCCCTGTGAGGCTGCCAAAAATGGAAAGACTGACTCCAAATGAAGATGGTTTGTCAGATTGTTGTTGTTGTTATTACCTGCTCTGATTCCTAACCTCTATTTGATTTGATTCCATTTTAACCTAAATCTTTATTCAGGCTGTATCATGATTCCTAATTAGTCCATTTGTTAGTAGTTCAAATGTTTGGGATAAAACTTTGCTGACTGTTGTTTTATAATTTGACACAGTGGAGACAAAAAAATAAAAGTCTTGAAATGAGTAACAATGCACGCAATCAGTATCCAAAAGAGAAATTAATAATTGGTTAATAAATCCCTTTAATTAAGATGCCATTGATCAGCAGATATTGTGTTGTCGATGGAAATTAGTATTGAATGAAAGTAGTTGCGCTCCGTATGAAGAGTCTAATTATTTACATTGCAGATAAAATGTTTTTAGTTGATTAGCAGCTAATTAATCTTTTTCTATTTAGGAATCGCAAATATGTTGTGTGACTAAGACTGCAGTCTTTGAAAGTGTTACTGAAGAATCAAATCAATAAATGAAAGGAAAATATCACCCAAAACGTATAATGTTTGAATAACCTTCAACGCTGGATGAAAAGCTTTGTAGTTTAATTATTTCACAGCTACACAGGTTCATAAGAGCCTTTCCAAAACAGTAAAGTTAACCAGTGAGCAAGTTTAATGTAAAAACATCCAAAAAACTCTAAATCCCTGTGCAGCATAAATTGACCATCTTCATCTGTGCTCAGTGTGTCAATAATGGGAAGCCAGAGAGTAACGGTTACAAGATTTCACAGAAGGGTTTTACTTCGCAAATGTTCTTTTGTAGTTGCTGTTGGTAAAATCAAGAAAGAGAGAAACAGCTTCCTCAAGTAGAAGCTAAACATTCTGGAAATGAATTGGAAAACAAACTTTTGTCTTGCAAGTAATTAATGCAAAACCCAAGACTTTGTGGATAAGAAACTTAACTTAAAACCCTGAATAAAAGTGTTACATTTCAAAATTATATCCTGAAATATGAACAGTATTGAACTTTAACACCACACCCTCTCCCTTAATGCATGTCATGTGAAGGGCTCTGCCTGCCTGTGTAAATGTGTCAGAAGAGGCAAGAGACTGATTTTTAAAAAAAAAAACTCCCACTGCATGAGTGTTGCTGCCTCAAGGTTGACAATTCAGCTCAAGAAGCTATCAAATGACAATATAGCTCTGATTTTCTGATACCTGAAACATCACCTGTACTCATCATTGACCTGTATTGCCAGGATTAGAAGAAGACTTTTATCTGACAGAAAAGCAGATTCAGGCTGTGAACTCTGAGCGCGCCACTGTCTAGACACCTTGTGAAATACAATAATCAACGCTCTCCAAAGCTGCCTACACCATTAACCGAAGTACTGGATGAGTCTTAACCACAGAGTCGTCACCATCTCTGCTGTCAGAGCAGGTTTGACGAAGAAAAAACCTCTCACGATTTCAAACTTTAAAGCCCATTCTGTCGAATCAAACAGCTCACCTACCTGCTGCTGCTGTTTGTTTAATTTGTTTAACTCCCGGAGATAAAGGCGTCCCTCTCAAGGCGTTAATGTCCAAGCTGCCTTTAAACATTCCTGGTGTGAGTGTGGCTGCTAAAATGACTAAAGTCATTTGTTGAGTGTCAGATGGACAAAAGAGGCGGGACACTTTGGTTGCAGTCATACCTTGTCTGAACTTGTGTCACTCCCAAATTGAATTAAGTGGTTTATAAAAGTCCTTAAAAAGATCTTGGTTCAGAGACTTAACTCTTTGCATCACACATTCCTTAAAATAACCGTAAATGTACACAAAGCTCTCATTAGTTAATACCACACACCCCTTAAATTTACTTAATTAATTAAGAAAGGGAAACAACTTAATGTGTAAGATGACCGTGATGAAGACAGAGATGAACACGTTTAAGATAACCATGATCTCAAAACCTCATAATTTTTGGTTTAAGTTTGTATCAAAAGGCTTTTGCCATTGCAGCAAGTAATTGAGTATCTAATTATTACATTAACAAAAAGATATGGAATACTTTCAATTAAGTACAATCAAAGGTAATGAGTCAAGGGATATCTAAAGAGTAACTTTAGACCAGAGCTTTTTTTTTTTTACAAAATGACCAGTAGGTGCAAAAACGTAGTGGATCTGGTCCAGTAGATCGCCTCAGCCGGCACAATGGCTGCTGCATAATACTTTGGGGCGACTGCACCCAATCAAAGAACGTCTGCTAAAAGTGCTGACAGCTTCAGATTGTTACTCAAAGTGTCTGACTACATTACAGAAAGGATTCCCACAGAGAAAGACCTGTAATGTCCTTTTTGTTTAACCACAAACAGCCGTTATATCGCTCTCTTCAAAGACACCAGACTCCATTGACAAAAATGGTCATTTTACTTTGCAGATACCAGGAGTTGCTGGTCTACCGCTGCCTCAATCGGTTAATTTGCTTGTGTTATTGTGTGTTACACAAATATTGTGTTGAATCTGGACTATCCCTTTAAAACAGCAAAGTCACACACACACAATAACACATACAAACTGGAGTCTGGTGGCTTCTGGTTAAATGAAAAAGATCTTTTTGTGTCCATAATGTTGTCAGACACTTCAAATAACAATCTGAGCCTGTCAGTGGCGAAAAAAGAACTTTTAGCTGAAGTACTTTGATGATTTGAGTTGCACCAAAGGATAACATTGGAGCCATTGTAGCTTGTTTCACAGCTGTGGGCTGAGGCAGTCTACTGTGCCAACTCCAAAACAACAAATATAGGGCCCTTAAAGACAGGCATGGCTGTAACCTCTTCTGGTTAGCGTACAATAATAATAGTAATATGTTTCGTAGTTTAAAGTCTTTCTCCAGTTTTCACATCTGGACGTTACACATAAGATTAAGTTGTTCAGACTACAACCTACTGTGGACATATCACCTTTTAACTTAAGTTAAAGCACTGGAGTAGTTGTTTTTTAAAATACTTAAGTATTCAAAAGTAAATGTTCTTTTTAATGTCAATGCTTTGTTGTATTTTGCTGCAGTGCATTGACAGAACCTAATGACTCTGAAACAACTTCCTGACTTGTTTGCAGGACCTGCAGAGCAAAAATCTTGAAGTTTATGCTACAAAGCCTATAAAAATGCCTAAAGACAGGACACAGTCCCAATATTACAACTTGGCAAGGAACTCCAGAAAAAGATAATTTGACCAATCACAGCATAAAAAACTACCACAAGCACAGACAGCTTTGTTTAAAATAAATAAATAAATTTTGGTAGGCAATGATGAAGTTTGTGTGCAAAACAGAGCAAAGACTAATAAACGAATTTAAAAGAATACGAATCTTTATTTAAAACGATCTTAAACCTGAACTTCAGATAAGGCCACAGGTGTTCTGGTGAGGAATCGACATCGGCATCTGCTCTATCGATCATTACCACTGCCAAGTTTAATTCCAACTGTTAAAAAAAACCGCAACAAGCACTCTGACTGCGTAGGCGGAGCAGTTCGCTGTGATTGGTTTAGTCCTGTGACGAACACAGCGTAGTATTTAAGAAAAAAAGAGAAAAATGTAATACAAGTAATGTATATTTAAAGCATTAATACTCAAGTAAAGTGCAGATACTGTGTACCAAAGTACAGTACTCAAATATGCTTAAAAGAGCTTCTTTAAATGCAGAAAAAGAAGAAGTGCAGTATGATTGTAGCCACAACAACTGGATTAAATGGAGGAGACCCACTTAGAAACAGGAAGTAGTTTGACATTAAAATAGTGGAAGGAACAGTGTGGATAAGACTTTTTGATATAGATATATTAACTTATAGATATTGACAATCAAGTCTCACAACTGTGAAAGTGGGTTTACAGCTGCACCAATCCACCCAATGCTTAATTACTCGTAATTTTTAAAAGTAGTTGTATACGTTCATTATTCTGCTCGAGCTGTGGAGTGAAGTGGAGCCACTGACGGCCCAGTGTGTCTTCAGGAAGTTAAGCCGAACAGAAAATAGATAGATTCATTAAATTAACCTGAGTGCTTGTGTCCCTCAGGGCTGAAAACTGTCATGTGCCGCGTCCCGAGCACACAGCTGCTGGAGCACTCGATCGTGGCGTCAGTGTGCGAGTACAGGGAGCTTTGAGTAGGATTCGGGCACTGCTTGGCACGACTGGTTGATGTATTTCTCACATTATTCACCTCTTCATTCAAGCGTATGTCCAGCATTCCTGCCCCAACTACTGGCACCACACATGGAGAAACTCCTTTCTCAAATATTTGTCATGTGGGCGCTGCAGAGGGCCTGATAACAACTCTCACTGCTGCCTAATATTGCCAAAATAAAATCACGTAGTAGATCTAGTTAACTTGTTTGACTTATCAGAGATTAGATATTGTAAATATTCATAAAGCTGGTGCCTAATGTTCTAATTTGATGCCAATATTCTGCAGATATACAAGTCATAGATGCTGAAGTCCTTTGCGGTGCAAATCCTTGATGATTCACATTTGGGTGCAACTGCAGCTCTGGATTTGGGTGTGGCTCATCCCTCAGCCTGTGCTGATGTGAAGAGGAATGAGGCATATAAACTACTGTGGCTGTCTGCTCTCAAACAGCACAGCTGTGGACACTTGAACTCGTTTGTCCTAGCACAATGCTGTGACAGCGAACCTCTCACGTATGCACACGCCTTGGCATCGACTCAAGTCACAAGATCCTACCAAAACAAAACTGCAGTCCTAGAAATATAAATCAGTTCGTAGATTAACTCTCGACTGAAAATCCTAACTGTGTTGTAGTTGTTGTCCTCAGCTCATCTCTTACGTAACCACCTCCTGCTCCAGTTTGTGTTTCCTGTTCACAAGCACCTGGAAGGCTCCCTGAAGCTTCGCTCTTCACTAAACTAATATAAAGTAATACAGCTCATTATTTGTGCCCTTGGATTTGGATTCTGCTCCTTTTTTTGTGTGTAACAAACGACACAAGCTCCTTTCACTGGAAGGCAGTTTGTTCGGATCCAAATTATAATGAGATTTGAGTGAAGGGGAAAAAAAACAGAATTAGATTTTCTGCATGGATTATATGAACATGAGACTGTAAAAGCGCATGCTTCCAATCAATTAATCTGCTGCAAACTTGCAGAGAGTTTTATCACAGCTCTGGAATTCGTATCTTAATCTGCCTGTTTTCCCACGACATGCAATTACACCAAAAGCACAGAAACATGACATTATTTCAGGTCAGCAATGTACACCGTGGTTGAACTGTGTTTGCAAGCACTTCTTGGTGTTTGTTTTGCCTCGCGTGCCTGCAGCACCAAGTGACTCAGACTTCAACTTAACAGATATACCTGTATTAGGTCTTTAATTAAATGTTATTGAGCCAAGTATTGCCAAAGTTCTTCACTGATAATAGCTTTTATCTTGATCCCCAGCAGTAGAAATAGACTGCAGTTTAGACTGCTCTTTTCATTTATATTTTTAGAAATGAAAAGAGAAGGGGAAGATGAATGAATGAGTAATTGTCTAAAAGATGTTTCACTGGTCTTTTCCTCCCTGACAAGAGAGAAAATCCAGATGGAAACCTTTTTGGTGTCAGTATCAAGTTCCTAGAGCCCCCGTGGCTAAAATCATTGTCAAAATTGTAAATCTTTTGAAGCCGTGCAGTAATGTCCACTTGTCTGATGCTCCAAGCAGGTTAAAGCAAAGATCGACTCTTTCCAGCAGCTACACATACAAACTATTCAAGTGGTGTGATATTGATTCAACAGCAGGATTTGTTGGACTGAGGCTGATGGCTCGTAATGGATCAGGATCGCTTGCTTTAGCCTCACTTCTTTGCAGTAAACTAAGCTCTCTGTCTCTCTTCTCTCTCTCTCTCCCCTTATGTTTCTTTCTCTTCGACCTTGAGCGTCGCCCAAAGCCTCTCGGAGCAGCACAAACCTCTCCACATCTTCAGGCAGATTTCATTAAAAGTAGCAGCAGAGAAAATATGGGGAAAGGAAACAAAGCCCGTGTTTAATCATTTACCAAACAGCAGATTTACCTCCTTTTTTCAGCAAACATCAATATCAGCCAGCACAATAAACAAAATATGTCTTTGATATAATATATAATACTTTGATTACTACTGCATTTCCTCTGTACTTTTCTAGACAGTTAAACTAGATGCATTATAAATTCCATCAAGACTTCTTTGTCATTTTGTGATATGTAATCTACATGTCATGTCATTTCTTTGGCTCATTTTACCGTTTGAATTATTCATCACTGGTAAGAACACCTACTCTGTTGAGGCCATTATTGATTTTTACCTACAGTGTCTATAAAATTGTTGCTCAAGCACCCAGAAAACATCTGCTGAAAGCAATCAGCTGAATAAATCATACACAAGTGTGTAGATGAGATGTACAGCAGCTATTTCCGACACAATGTTTTAAAGCCAGTGTTTTTTTTTTTTTGCAAAAATACGACATGAATAATAAAATCATAGCTTTCTACAGACCTGCGGTTCAAACTTTCAACGTGATGGATAGTAAGTGTCTGTGTTTTCCCTTCATGATCTCAAGATAACAAACAAATTGCGTCATCACTAATGTAAACTGAAGGCAATCAGTTTCACACAAACTCTCTTCTATGCCCACATATGCGATCAGATCTGGTTTATTTACACGGCATGTTGATGTGTTAAAATATGTAAACAGATCATCAACATCCATTTGACGCAATAATGAAGATTTGATTAATTTGCTCCTAAGGATTTTCTGTCTGATTCCCTTAAACCCTGCATGTATAATTGTGAAAAAACCCATAAGGTGATCTATATCTAGAGAAACTGTGAGCAGTCAACCAGATTTGTGCTGCATATGTTTTACAGCTTTCAGCATCGTGAACTTTTCTAAGTTTTATACGATATATTTTTAGGTTAGTACTATAAAACTGATGCAATGTTACAGGTAGTAGCTCTTCCTTCTCTCACACAAAGCCTGCAGCTATAAAGCTTATATCTGTGATATTTTTGCCAGTGAAGTTATTATTGATATTGGGAATAGTGACGCTCCCACATCCCAGACTCCTTTTTCATCTTTACCCCCAGGAAGTTATCGCCTGCACCGTTTTCGCCTCGCTGTACTGCCACAGTAACAGAGTCTATTTGCCTTTCAGACTCTGCTTCAAACACACGGCAGGAGGGAAACGGGAGAAGTGCAGAGCTGCCTGACATCCTCGATGATGACATCTTCAAACACACTCCCCTGCGCTCCGCAGACACACCCAGCGCTTACTGCAGGTCAGCAACACAACTCAGCATCAGCACCAGCCGCCTCACGCTCACTCGCTGCCTCTCTCCAACACACACACACACACACACACTCACGAACGTAATCTCTGCAACAGCACTACTGAACCCTGCTGCTGAATCAGTGAATTGCTCAGGGGAGAACAGCAAAGACAAAGTCACAGAGAGTGAGAGAGGGGGAAAAGAGAGCAGAGACAGTGATGCCCACCCGTCCCTGAGGAGGCGGCGTGCCAGTTTGGGAAGGCCAGGTGGAAGCAGTCGCACATGATGGCAGCGGCGGTGGAGGCGGCAGCAGCAAAGGCGAGGTCCCGGGCCGGGCAGGGAGGGAGGGAGGGCTGGCGCGGTGGAGAGTTAGGCAGGTGCTGCTGCTGCTGCTGCTGCTATTGCTGCTTTCCCGGCTCGTCCTCTATCAGCCTGTGTGTGCAGGTCGCCAGTCGCAGCACAGCGAGGGATGAGTTGCAGAAATAATCAGACACCGAAGAGAGTGAGAGAGCTCTCTGCTGCCTTTTTCCGTGCTCAGAGCTGTCCACCGAGTGAAGGAAACTCCCTCGCCTGCCCTGTAAACATGGACCTCCAGTGCAGCACACTAACTTAATTATGGGAGGAGCTGCCCCCCCACCCTCACACCCCCTCCTTCAACTCACACAGACTCATCCCTCAGTTCTCCTTCTCCTCCTCCTCCTCTCTCTGCTCAGTCTCATTGATCGGCCTAATCGGACAAGGACAATCACGATGTCAGCTTCTGGCACCAACACTGACGGGAGAGGGGGGGGGTGAAACAGTTTATTGACATGGAACTGTAACTCAATTTGACGCTGTGTACACTTAGTTTAAAACCCCTTATTGTGGACAGGGAGGTGAGATGATGAAGATTTCAGATGGGAAAGTGTGGGAGAGGAAACAGGAGTGAAATCAGAGTAAAACTGCACACGTTGTCAGTCGTGTTGGACTGTGAGGCTCCAGGCTGATAAAGTTTAGTTTATAGGTCAAAACAAGCAGATAAGCAGTCAGACAAGTCCGTTACAAGAGTTTGCAGCCTTGGGAATCCACATGTAAGATATCATCAATACATGTTAAGAAGGTTTTGAGTTACCTCAGTACTGTCTTACAACATTGTGATTAAATGTTGTAATTTACTTTTGCACTAAATTCAACTTTAAATGATTTTATTGCTGAAAATGAGTTGATCAACAGAAAAATAATACACAACAATTTTCATAACCATGATTAATTCAACACTTTTACTGTAAATCAAATATCTTTGTTGGGTTGTGGACTAATGTTTGGATGAAACAAGCTATTTAAGGACATTACAACGATTTATCAATTAATCAAATTAATCATCAACATGTTGATCAATAATTAAGCAGTGAGTGAGTGAGTTAGTTAGCTGGTTAGCTGGTTAGTTAGTCAGTTATAGCCCTAAATTGCTGATCTCCTCTTTTACTAGCAGCTGCTCCTGTTAAGATAGTATTTCTGCTTCCTCTGTGATAGATTTTATTGATCTATTAAGTCAGTATTGAATGAAAAGCTTAACATTACCTAACGGCAGACTCCCCCAGTTGTGAGGATTTGCAGTTTGTTTGCTTTGGCACTGTGCTCTAGGAGATTGATCTGATGGACTCATTTTACCATTTTCATTTCATTAGGAATTGATATTAACTGTTAGTTTCGTCTCCATCCACATTTGTAAGAAATATATAATATATAACAAGCAACAACGTGGACGTAGTAGTTTAATAGTTGTGTTACAGGATTTTGAAGTGGATTATTCCTTTAGCCTGCCTGTCCTCAAATCCTGAAGCTACAGACTCATTAGGAGCACCGTCTTTCCCTGAAACAAACAGGGACTTCAGGTAAAAGCAGGGATCCCTTAGTGGTTCAGCCATTACCTCAATAACATCATGAAGGCCAGATGAACACGAGGGAGCAGACGCAGGTTAAGAGCTTTTAAAAACTGGGCAATTAAGACATAGCTGCTGAGCAAAAAGTGTCTGTAAGTCTCTCAGGAGGAGGTTATTAATGCTGACAGTATATTTGTCACCCAGGTGGTGGTTTACAGGATGGCTTCCCCCAAAATTCTGCACACATCCTATCTGTCAGCATCAGGCTTTATTGGAAAAATCTACGTGGACGTTTTACCTGCCTGCTGGCCAATATCCCACAAATCTGATCATGAAACGATCGCTGCACTCGGCCCGTGTGCGGGCGCTCTTTTGTTTGATCGTCAGCGCTAAGTGATGTTTGGGCCTGAGAGTGAAGCTAGCAGTGCATTAGCCATGTTGGGCCGAGCTCTCTGATCAATACAGCAGAAATGCAAGGCAGCATTATGGTGTGACAGGCAGCGCAGGTATCAGGTAGCTTGTACTGTCTTGTCTCTAATATACGTTTCTTCCTCTGTAGTGTTTTACATCTGTGTGCTTAAAGGAACAGCAGAGCAAGTATGAAAGTGCCCCAGATGGGTGTGTCGACCCCAGCGGGGCAAAAATAATGCACTCAGGTATCAGGTTCTGATATGTTAGGCACGTGCTCAAGCTCTGCTCTCTGCAGCATGCAGTTACTTTCCTGTGATGCAGCAATTCGATCTGATAAAACAAAATGAGCGATTATTCAAATGTGAGGGAATGAATGCATTGAATCACACATCAGTTTAACTAATGTAGTGATAAAATTCCTGTCCCTGTTTCTCTTTCTGCCTTTGTAGATGTTCTTTTTCTGAATCTGCATGCAAGTCTCGGCAAATCCCGACAAATGAGATCATCTCTTTACATCTTTTTTTTTTTTTTTCTTGGCTACGGGCACACTAAGTGACACAGCATTTAGTTTTGGCACCAGTTCAAAAAACATTTCCAAACCTAAATCAATTTCTGGCCGGACAGAAAAGGAAAAAATATTCACCAGCTGCGTTCTTCTTTGTCTGCTGTGAGCAAAATACAAGGAAACAATGCACCGCCACATTCAGGCTTTTTGTTTATTGTCGGATTATGTATGCGTTAATTTTTCAAATTTTGAAGGATTTATCAAAAAGCATGTTACGTGAGAACGCTAGGAGGCAAAAAGACATGAGTCAGGTGGATGTGGACATCAGTACCAGAGGCAAAAAGGCAGATTGTGCTGTTCTGTGGTTTGTTGTTTATGCTTCTCCGGTAACACGCCCCACTGTCCTTCAGAAATGTCTCAAAAATCCTATTACTCATGTTTATTATTATTATAAACTGTATTTATATAGCACTTTTCAAAAAGACAGTTACAAAGTGCTTCACAGATCCTAATTTATTAAATAAAATACATAAACTAGCAGCAGCAATAGCAATTAAAATACAATATAAAAGCAGAAACGGGCACAAAAAAAAGAGACAAAATTGCAAGACAACAACCAGAAGTTATAAAAATAACATTATATTATGTACCACTGAGAGCAAGATTTATGATTTAAGTTGTTATGTTTAGATTGAATCCAGTTTTATTTACACACAGCAATTTGGATCGTATTCCCACAATTAGTCCAGCAGATGTTTCATCCAATACTGATTCTGTTTAAAGACAAATATATTTGAATAAGAGTAAAACCTGGCATGTAAAATAAGTCCCACGAGGTCACACTGTGTCCTTTCGACATCGTCCGGGAATGTTTTTTTTAAACGCCTGATGTTATCTGCATCCTCAAACATGAAACCGTCTCAGCAGCTGGTAAAGTCAGAGCTATTGATGACTGAACTGATTATGTAGGAACGTGTATGGATCACATACTTTAAAATAACTGTATGTAACTATATGTATATAATGCCAGGGAACACCAGGAATACACCGTATAAAACTTAACAGGTACCCAGTAGCCTATTTCTTTGTTCTTTTATTATTTCTCGTCTGACACTGGGAGCGGCTTCTCTGTGCTGTGCTGGTTTGCTCAGTAATATTTGTGCGACGTTCAATTTCATGTTCATCAGCTGCATCCTCTTTACATTACACATAACTTTAGTCAGCGAGGGTGTTAATATCCACATTTGATGAACCATAAAGAGTTTGTATTTCTGAGAATACACACCACCAGAGGGTAAAAACACTATGGATGTGAACACCGTCACTCACACTGAAAGCTGAAGGTCAGCACTTTAACCGCATTTGAAATCCATTGTTGCTGTAATACAGAAATGAGCAATTAAAAAAACAGAGGATTCAGTTATATGAACACACAGCTTACTGTTTCTGATTCACCAGAATTTATTATCCATTATTACCAACAGAGGCCTGCATCCTGTGAGCCCAGTCTTCGTTTTAAGATTCAAAGGAAGTCTGGAAAGCATCTTATTAAGTATTCATTCATGACCAGTAAGAAACATTTTGGCACAGTAATTCAGCTGCTTTCTTCTGCCTCTGCAAAACTCCCAAACCCCATTCACGAATATCAAAATGAGACGTTGCAGATATAAAATGAAGCACGATTCTTCAACTTACAAAGATCCTTTTTAAAACCCACTTACAATCAGTTATGAGCTTAAGTGTGACTTGTGCAGAAAACCATGTTGAAGTAGCTGTTTATAAAAGCTTACTTTGATGTGGAAATGATTTTAACTCTAAGTAAAGTCTGGACTGACTTGGTTATGGGGGGGTATCCTGTTTCAGTTTGGGACACACATGCGCCCGAGTCTGTGGTGGACTTTATATTATGAACAAATGTGGTAGGAATTATCATTTAAAGGTGTGAGGGATTAAAAACTGGAAGCACATAGAAAAACCAGGCTTTTAGAAGGAAAATTACAAGGAAGGTGCCGTTAATTTTAAGGTAAAATGAGATTTATAGATCACAGGAGCGTAAATTATATATGAGCTTCTCAGAACCTGCATAAGCAAGAGTTTTTGTGCTCAAAATCTTTTTATTAATCTACCGTAAGCACAATGTTGGAAATAATGTAAATTAAAATGTTTTTGTAAATGAGGCCCCTGGATGGACTGTTTTTGAAAAACATTACATTACATCCACACTATCTAATTCACTTGATATGCATGACAAAAAAGAAACGCACAAATCACTGAGCTCAGCAGCTTCTTAAAGGCTGCATTCATTGATCTTGGCCACTTTGGTCCAACGCAGTGAGCTGTAAACACAACTTGACATATGACCGAATGGCCAACGTGTTAGCAACTAGTTCCTAAAAGGGGCTGACAGATGGAGACTCCTTTATCATAACAGTCATTTGTTTTTACAAAGAAAAATATTGATCACAGCTATTTCTCATAGAATTCAGTAGAGGCTTTTGCATATTTGGTTGTAGCAGTTCAAAAGGGGGTTCTTTGCTTGTTCCGAAGCAGCACTGATGGATTTGTTGCAGTTAACCTGCTGTGAAAATGTCAGGACAGGTGTGCAACCTTGTGAGAAGCCTGAGTGCTCTTCATTTCCCAGAGAAATGCAGCCTGATGAGCGCTCGGTTCCACACAACACGCTGTGAAAAGCAAACTTGACGGTTCCAGAGACGAGCCAGCGTCACATGGCAATGAAGCTTTAAAGGACACATCCACACACACACACACACACACACACACACACACACAAACATACGTAGCACAGACTTCATACTGTTCTGCTGGAATGTGCACGGATGAGACTGTGAGTGATCCATATGCTCTGCTGGAGTCACGCAGATTTGAATCCAGACTCTGGGACATTCAAGCTCTCGGACATTCATGTTCATTAGCAGAGGGCACACAGATACACAGGTTCACTGTGGTTGACTTCAGCATGTTTGTGCTGCTCAACTATTCAACTCAACATACAAAAGCAGCTTAACATCTGGACACCACATGATACTGTTCACTTTAAGTGTTACCGCTGTCTGCAGAAAGGCTGCATGTAGCGAATATTGTTGTTAGCAATTAATTTGGTCTTTCAAAATAGTGAAATCTGTCAATCACAGTATAAGATAAGATGAGATAACTTATTCCTTTATTAGTCCCACGACGGGGAAATATACAAGAGCCCAAGGTGATCATCAAATGTCTCGGTTTGTATGAAAGTAGTACCCAAAACCCCAAAACATTCAATTTATTATTGTAAAAATTATATCAAATTTGGGGAATTTTTGCTTGAAAAAAACTACTTGCTGATTAGTTTTCTGTTGCTCAACCAATTGATTAATTGAATGATCATTAGCTCTGTTATGCAGTGTTTTCAGCTAGCTAATCCAATCCATACCACAGTCAAAAACAAGACAAGAATACTTTTCATTGTAAGCACATCAGAAATTAGAGTCAGAAAGGCTTTATTGATTCGGTCACATTACAGTTGCTTCCACTGGAAAACAGAAATATAAATAAGCAGAAAGAAAGAAGAAGAAATAGAAAATTAAAGATAATAGGTATGTAGATATGTGCATTATCCTACAATATAGAGCAAAATAATAGTATAACAATAGCGATGTGACAAAAACATAATATAACAGTAAGAAGTATCTATATGTGCTTTATATTACAATATATAAAGCAGAAAAATACAGGTAAGATGTAAAGTATTGCAAGTCATAACAAAGTATGAGGTTAAATATTTTCTTTTTGCAACTGGGTTTATGGAAAACATGTTCAACACGTACCAACAGTTCCAGCAGTGTGAAGTGCTCTCATTTGTTTATGGTAATTATACGATGTGTTGATGTTGGTCGTGCCGAAATTCCTGTCAGCTCTGTTGAAATGGCTTTAGCAGTCAGTTGTGTTTACAGAGGTTTACAGAAGTACAGTAAATGTTTCAGCTGCTTATTTTGATCAAAATCATGTTTTCCACTCAGCAGTGTTGGAAATTAATTATTTCGTCATGATGATTTCATTCTTCACGGACATGGAAATTTGCCTTACATCATTAGAAATCCATTTATTTATGGGTTGATTGTGTTTGTCAGTTTGTCATGTGGCTTCTTCACACTGTTGCATCAGAAAAACTAAAGTAGTTTTATTTGATTTATTGTAGAAATATCATCATAATGTGGACAAATAATTATTCCTAAATCTCTAGTTTATTTCTGTGTTTGTGGTCACATTAAAGTACACAAATCTGTGTACGGACGGGTAAATAAAAAATAATCCAGACCGTTTCTAGGCTTGTTCAGCAGACTGTGTTTCAGTGATGTTGAGCAAAGCAGCATGGGCAGGTGTGATGGTGAAACAGGGCGTTTCTGGACAAAACAAAAACACCTCAAAGGGTTTCCCCCGGATGAACAGAATACCAGACATGTTTTCATAGTTGAGGTTCGTGCACCACCTTAATTTTTGTAGTCATTATGTAGATTAGGTCAATCTATTTGGCATTTAGAGGATAAGAGTTGATGCTTGTGTTGCATCAGACTTTTTCGTGTAGAGACACACAGACTTCATCTGTTCCCAAACCAGAGTTGGAGTATTGAACTAAACACAGACAGAATTCCTGAACTTCCGCTGACCATGAGTTGCCATTTTTATCTCTGAGCGATACAAGCGGTCCAGAAGTGTTTGAATTTTGGCAGCATGCGTCATCTGGATTGGAAAAAAAACTGCAAAACTGAGCCGCCCTGACAGTCACAGAGAGCTTTTGTTCTGAGGCAAATCAAGGCAAGAGAAGTTTATTTATACAGCACATTTCAACATCAACGCGATTAAACATAAAACATTGTGACAAAGTGTAGAAGAAAGGACATTCAGATGCTGTAAAGAGCAGAGACAATAGCAAATAAAATCAAGCTATAGTAGAACAAGACAGGTATAAAACTACAAGAATAAAAGACAATGGATTGCAAGAAATGAATGAATAATTTGGCGACGTTTTAAGCCTCAATTTAAAGGAGTGTTGCAGCAGACCTGCTGTTTTCTGGGACATAAAAGCTGCATCTCTATGTTTTGCACTTCCTAATTATGTGCACAACTGACTTGAGAGGATTAGACTTTCAGTAGTAATAGTTTGTTTGCATTCAGTTGTGAGTGAAATATATATTTCTTTCTGCCTCCAAGAAAATCTGGAGACAAAACGTGAAACTTAAGGCGGGATGGATTTATCCACTTTTTGTTTCTAATTCTTCTATAGAGGGGCTCACTTTTAATATATTTATTTATCATTATTATTATTATTATTATTAGATGACTGCATGTTTAAATTAAGTGTGAAGTTTTGACAGATGTCAGTAATTTTATTTTTTTATTTTCTTATTATTTTTGATTATTTGTTGTATTTATTTCTATTAATTTATTTTTATTTTATAATTTTATTAGTATTTATTTTATTTATTATCTTTTTATTTTATTATTTATTTATTTAGTTTAAAATTCTATTGTATATTTTTTACATAAAAAACAAACTAAAACAGCAAAAAAGGTGCTCAAAGACAGAAACATCCATGATTACATACATTAGCTGGTATCTAAGGCCTATTTGTGCTGATTGATGATAATTATTGAAATGCTAGCATACAGCTAAACATTAGCATGTTAGCATTGTCGTTGTGAGGTTGTTAGCATGCTGATGTTAGCATTTAGCTCAAAATGCTGCTAGCATGGCTGTAAACTCTGCAGCTGTATGAAAATAAACCTCTAGTTTACTGTGTATAGCCAACACTGATTCTAATGACAAGTACTGCATCATGTTTTTGGCATTTGCTTTGTTTGATTAGAACATTTTTAAAGATACGACTACATTTTATCCAATTCAAAAGATTATAGATTGCTCCTGACGTTGTCCTTGATCACCATCTCCTCAGTTTGACCACCGCCTACACTGAGATGTTTTTCACACAATCAAAATGGTCAAATGACACAGATCAATAAAACATTAGTCTGTGCAGAATCATATTACATTACAGGGACAAAACTAGTGATTAAAAACAGGTGAAATAGCATTAATTTACTCAAAATATCACATAAAGATCTTTGAGGTGTTATTATTATAATACAGTCCCTCTATGCGTGACAAAAAAGGCCCAACTAATATCTGTAATCAATGTAATTACAGCATAAACCCAAAAGCCTGCCCCTCTCTCATGTGATTACCACATGATGGCACATCTGCCACATGCGTGTCTCATCTACATGTGATCAGTGACGGCTTGTGCTCCTCAGCGATATGCGTGGGGGCCCAGCGACTAATATCTTCTACTCTGACTTTAATTACCCACATTCATAATTAATTAGGAGAAAATTAGATTGAACAGCGCAAACAGCGTAGCCGTGAGGCACAGTGCCACTCTTGTTCGGGGACTTTAGTTGGTATCATCGCCATCATCATTATTTTTATGATCATCAGCGATGCCATCATGTGAAAACTGTACAACTCAATGTCTCTTCTCTGGTTCCAGCCTCCCAAATCTGAGTATTTACTTCTTTCCTCTGGGTTATATCATTATAAACGGAATGTTTTCAGGTTTTGCACTCTTGGTCAGACAAGAAACAAGCAACTTGAAGACGTCATCTAGTTTAATGGATTCACCAATAATGAAAGTGATCATTAGTTGCAGCCAAAAAAACTGTTTAGAAATGTAGAAATGTAGAGGAAACAAGTTTGAGACCTAATTCACAAATGTTAATCAGGGTTTGTGGTCGTTTATAGTTTATACTCACATATTCTTAATATCAGTATCTACTAATTATTGTATGAAAAAGTATTCAGTAGTTTTACTTTAGTAAAATTAAAAAGTAAAGCTGAAAAAAACTTGAAGTATCAAAAGAGTTTAACTGTAAGTCCAATAAAAAAAAATAAAATAAAGCAAATCTTTAGCGAGTCTATATACTTTATATAATATATATACCAAGCATCTTAGTTTAAAGACTCATTATTTAGTGTATTTGTCCAATTTTAATCTGTAATGTAACCAATCAATATACAGCAGCTATCAAATATATCTAGTGGAAAGTAGAATAGAATAGAAAAACATGGCTCCAAATTACTTGGTAAAGTATTTGGGTAAATGTACTTTACACCACTGGTGCAAATGAAGCAGTGAAAAGCTAAACTTCAGGGACTTTGGGGGGAATTTTGATAATTAAATTACCATCCCGTACTTTTCACGTCACCAAAATAGTAATTTTTAAATCTTGTTCTCCAAAATGTGATTACTCCCACTGTAAGATTTTAAAAAATGCAGCAAGAAGTTTGGAAGTGACCTGGCCGCTAACTTCCCCTTATTTCTCCTTTTTAATTGCCGAGTCCACGTGGTCGGGGGTCACAGCCTCTCCAAGAACGCCTCGCTACAGACCGCCACAGCCCGTTCTCTGTCTCTGCGCTACAGTCAGTCAGTGGGGCCGCACAGGAAAAACAACATACCAGCAGCTAATTGGTTTCCCAGTGAAAAATGAATGGGAGCCTATTTGTTGAAAGATGCGAGTTTAAATCCATTTCTACGTGAACGCGGGCGCTCAGGTCACGTCTCGGACCTGCACTCGGATCTCCACGGTGTCTGGAGGAGCTGGTAAATCACTTAAAGATAATCTGACATAAAGGAATTTGTCCCTCGGGGTCATGTTGTTTGTCAGACACATTCCCACATCTTCATCGTCTTCATCAGGACAGAAGTTGAGACATTGCTCAGAGAGTCACAAGACATTTTTATTTCCCTTTCACACACGCACAGCCTACATGCTGTTTTATTTCCAGACTGATTTCCTGATTAAATTTCATGTCTTCCTTGCTTTTTGAGATTTTTTTCTGTATGGACTTAATCATTCATGTTTAAATACATAAGCAAAGTTTATTTATTTATTTATTTAGTTTTCCTTTTGCACCTTTAAAGTTTCAAGGTACGTCACAAAAACACAATACAGTGAAATACACTACTCACTAAAAGTTAGGGATATTCGACTTTCAGGTGAAATTTATGGAAAATGTAAAAAGTTAATGCTACAGTGATATTATATCATGAAAGTAGGACATTTAAGTAGAAGCATGCAATGGTGATTTTATTCATCTTAAACAATTTATTGAAAGAAAATCTACCAACAGTGGTGGGTATACCACAACAAAAACTTTTCAGTGTCTCAATAAATTGGGACGTGGCCAAAGGACGTCCACTCCTCTCCTTTCTGTGACTCTTCCAGTCTCTGTATCACTGTTCCAACCTCCTGATGACACTCTGTGACCCTCTAAGCTCAGTGAACACCTCCGTCTGAGGACTTCCTGTTTGAAGCCTCCAGTGTTGAGGTGCTGCTGATCAACTGTTAGGTGTCGTCTTGGTCTCATGATGTCAGAATGTGAACAGCAGGATGAGGAGGACTGTTTAAATACCAATTCTAACTGAAGCAGGAAATGTATTGGTGGATTCATGGATCAAACCTGTTGTGAATGTTGCTGTGAAGCTTCACTGAACAGTTGGACATGTGCATTCAAAGGTTTAGAGAAGGTCACATTAAGTTCACCTGGAAAGGTTAGAATGCATTTTAGGTTCATCCTGAAATTTCACCTGAAAGCAGAATATCCCTAACTTTTTGTAAGTAGTGTATATCAAAATTTTCTGTCATGGAGAAATGCAACAAAATAAAATACAACTGAAATGATAGTTGATCAACAATCATTTAATAATAATTTGGGTTTTTCTCAGTTAATGTTACAAAACCAGATATTTGGAGACATCAGCTCTGACTTCTAGTGGGTATTCACTCATTTCTGACATTCTATTGACCAAAAAATTATTTCACTGATCAGGAAATTGATCGTTCGTTGCAGCCAGAACATGAAATCATGAGTCTAATACTAATACTGTTATATAAACATGCCCGTCTATGCTGCTGGGTTTCATTAACAGCCTGCACAAAGAAAGATATTGTGTGCTTGAGTTTTTAAGGTCACTTAATGTAATTTTCATGTTTATAAATCTTTTCCTAACCAGTGTTAAAGCCAGGAGAAAAGATTGAAGTAGCACTTTTGGACCAGCGTGGGGCGCTAAAACTCTTCACTTAAACTAAACCAATGAACTACTTCTAGTTAGCAGCTCTTTAAGGCACCACATCATCTAAAAGGGAAATGTCATTTAATTTAAATAACTGGAAAAACACACTTAATTCTAAGCATTAATACTAAATGCAATGACATAGATGTACAAACCTAGAAGCAGGTCTGGCTAAAATACCACAAAAACTACCTCAAGATACTTTGCAGCCCCAGATGGCAGTGGTGAGTATTGTAACTGTGGAATTAGTATTATTAAACTCATCTTCACCAACTTAACTAGAGCATAACATTAGTTATGCAGACATATAGAATGAGAGAGAGCAAAACTGATGTAGTAAGGTGCCCACATAAACACTGAAACGGGTTTTGCTTGTTCGGACCCTCTGAAGTTAATGTAAAGTTGCTCTCAGCACAGAAACACAGAGAAACACTTGATTTGACCAAACCAAAAATAAGCCAAAACCTTTTTGTTTGTTTATTTGATAAGAACAAAGCACGTCGATGAACATCAGTATAGAAATACAAGATGTACATGCTGGAGTTAGCAAGAACAGAGACATTACAAGTGACAATATTTGAATACAAAGGAGTAAAATGCATGGACGCCTCTAACTCAGAATCCTGTAGGTTACTTTTCTGACACCTCCTGCTCAAAACCCCAAGAATCAGAAGGATGTTGAGGCCCTGCTTTCACTGCCTGCATTCATACTGAAAATCAAGATCAAGCGAGCTTCTGCAAAATACAAAAACGTCACAATGCACCGTACAACATGTCAACATGGTTCAGAGTGATGGCAGGAAGCATGTTAGAGCGGCTCTCTTATACCATACGGTCACCTGACTATTGTTTTAAGGCAGACTGTAGCTATCCTTTAAGTCTTGAGTCTTCCTCTGAGCAGAGCAGTCACCATAATCTCAGATGCAGCCCCCTCTTTTTGGTTACTCTTTTTTTTTTTTTACATTAATAACATGTTTGTTTTACGTTAACGTCTCCGCTGGCTCTCATCTCTCCGTCAGGGTCCGTCCCTTTGTTTTGCAGCAGCAGAGGTTGTTTGTTCTGTGAGTGTGTGCTGAGTCAGCCTGGTAGACGGAGCCAAAGCCTGGCTCTGCTCCGCCGCAGCAGACTAATGTCTGCCTGCAGAGAAACATTAAACCCAGACGGACACACCGCGGCACTCTGGCTGGGCTGCAGCGCACATTTAGACATTTACACCACACCTTCAGTTGCACTGCGACTAATGCACCATCATAGATAGATAGATAGATAGATAGATAGATAGATAGATATGGGTGTGGCTTCTCGTTCTCTCCTCGTGTGTTTCATGGTTGTCTTAGTAGCAGCTGTGTGCAGAAGTGTTACTCGTGTTACTCCTCCTCATGAGTGACCACTCCCTGGATTCCAGCACCAGGAGTCGTCTCGCCAACAGCACTGACTGTAACTCTACTTCTGCCTTATTCTCCAGAGAGAAATCCTACTTATAGTGATGCACTAAACATCGGATGAAGGGCAGTAAAGAAATGACACAAACAAATAAATAAAACAAAACTATTATGCAGCACAAGAATAACAAAACAAATGTAATGTCGCATTCATGTCATGTGTGCAGGGGTGTTTTATTTCTTCTCCTCTGCAGCAATGTGTATTTGTATAGTAAATAAACAGTTAGATAAAAAAATAAGACCAGAGGAAAGGATTTTTGCTCCCAGACACTCACATAGGAAGCCTTTTGTTGTTATTACATTAGAATTGATGGAGGCAGGACATACCCAAGGACACTGAGAGCAGTCGTGTACTCAAGTCCGAGTTTCAGGAAATGGAATTTTATTTGATTGTTCCCGTTTTGTGAGACTTTTTCTGCTTTTACTGCATTGATTTTATCTGGCAGCGCAAGCAACTGCTCACTCTCAAGATTAAGATGTTTAAACTACCAAACAGTACAGAAAGTGCCATCTAAACAGTGGTAGCATGTTCACACATCAATAAACTTATTTAAATTGATATTATTGATTGATATTATTAACTTTTTTCCATTGTGGTGTTGCTACGTCTCGTGTTAAGTTCAGGATTTGGATATAAATATTTACCTGTAGTGAGGTGAGGGTGAAACATGAGATCAGGCTTCTCACTCAATACTTTCCATGACTGGAATAGTTTCCAATGAACCAAGGTGCATTCCCGTAGGAACGACGGGTGCTTATTTTACCAGAGAGCACAGAATCTGGATTTGTTCGAGGATCGGGTTCAAGACGAGGCTGCAGAAAACACCAGGAGCAAGACGGCATCAACATGCTTTTTGAATTTGTCTACGCTTTCACCAGCAGGACACGTCTGTTCAGTCAAACGCCACCAGAGGGGAGTCTTTGCTTCCATTTCACTCTTCAGCCATGTGTGGAAAACACATACGTGGGAGATCTTTGCCCTGAGCTCAAACTCCCAGGCTGAGATGTGCCTGCAAGAAGCTCAGTGGTTTAAATGCTTGTTGTTGTTGTTATGTTAGAGATGTTTATTTAATCAGGTTGAACAGGCACAGCCAAGAAAGCAGGATTTCGGTGAATTCTGAGAGAAATGTTTCCCTGTGAGGCTGAAATCAGGGCGGAAAACATCCACTACATGCAAAAAAACAGGTCCAGTCCATTTATCCACATGTAGTCAGTCACATAATGACTAATACCTCGATGTGTATGTAGGGTTGGTTTGCAGTAATGCAGGTTTTTTTTCGAGCGGCTGGCAGAAATGACGATTCCTTGTGTCTTTGACCCAAAAAACAACAAAACACACACACACGCACACATATAAACAAACCTGTGTGGTGTTGCACAATGAGATCTGCTTTAAAGCTTGTGAAAGAAATAAAGACCCACACAAGGCAGTTAGGATATTTCAACTGTATTATTGAATAAAATCTATAAAATATTCCACAAAAAATACAATACATTATTAATTATCATCTTATTATCTAGCAAACGCATCCTTCAGTTACATTTACGTCATAATCAGCATCAACAACATACAGCTTGTGCTTTACAGACCATACTGACACTTTCATACAATTATAAATAACACTGCAGTGCTCTGCCTTCTGTATTTAGTCCAGTCAGATTATGTAAATATATATAAAAAAAAAGAACAGAAATGTGGATTTGTTTCACAGGCTGAGATCTAACCGATTCACGCTGTATTTCTGTGCAGAGCCATTAGGAGCAAAAACAAGTTGTTGTTGGAGCAGCAGTGTGCTCCTCGTACATCAATCTTGCCCCTCGTACATCTCATGTGATTGGTCGGTGGTCTGAGTCTGGGCAAAACAAGCTCTAAACTCCTCCCACTGAGCAAGTGACGCAAGCTGCTTCCTCCCACCCCTCCTCCTCCCCCTCCTCCTCCTCCTCCTCCTCCTCCACCTCCTCTCATTTTTCCCTCCTGGCCCTCGCTGCCACCTCCTCCCTCAGCTAGTTCACTGTCAGCCTGTCAGGATACATTAAGCTAACATGTTCACTAGTGTTCACTGAGCACAGAAAAAGGCCAAGAAGAAGGAAGAAGCGATGGCGGCTCTGGCTCTGAGAGCTTTACACAACACCACAGCCACAGTTCTCATTAGGTTGTTTTTTTTTTTTTATCAATGAAGCTCGAGCTCAGACAACCACAAAAACCTCAACGCAAAAAATTTAAATTAGGTTCAGTAGTAAGGCACGTTGTCGACATGAGACGAGAGGCGGCGATGAGGACGGACTGCTTTGGTCTGACAGGAAAGCACTGGACTAATAACGATCCACTGGATTGGATTATCGGCCGAGGTTAAAACGATGAAATGAGCAACACTAAAATGATTTCTATCGGTGACAGATGGCTCGCGGTGTAAAACAGGAGTGTCTAGGTAAACCAACGACAGACAGACAGACAGACAGACAGACAGACATCAGGAGGTAGAACGGGAGTAAACCACAGATAGTGAAGGCCGAGCATCTGCTTCACTGCAGCCCTTCACTCGCTGTATCTCTTCTACTGGACAGGAGATTGGAGTTTCAGGTAGAAACACATATAAAACTGCTTTAAAAGACTCCCAACACTACAGTAAAAACCCATACCATCATGGCCATAAAAATACATAGGCTTCTGTTGTCCATTTACAATTCTCAGACATGGCAAAGTTGTCCTGATTGCTGACTTGAGGCGATCAGCTCCTCAGTCAGAACCAGACTGGGATTACATTACAATTTAAAATACATGTTCTACGCTGCGATCATGACATGTTGCATTTACCGTAAAATACAAGCTGCCGAGAAGGATGGAGCTGTTCACATCGACCTCATGGTAAAAAGAAGAGTGTATATCCTGTGGAGGCTCTGATAGTTTGTCACAAATGGTGCAAGAGTGTCAGCGAAAGCAGTACACATGGCAGCCAAAAACACTGACAGTCTGAGATCACGCTCACTGCATACAAAGAACAAATAGTATCTGCTGCAGTTTGATTTTTCATTCATAAATAAGAATAATATAAGATAAAGGCGTTCCAACACGTTAAACATTTTACCCTTTCTCTATTCTTCTTGTGACGTGAACGTGGTTTTCATCAAATCGGAAGCTTACGTCTTTGGCTGGTAAAATCCCCAAATTCAGTGGCCACGTTCTCCTTTTCACAAGCCAAATAAATACAAAGCCCATCCAACCGCACAGCCGCAGCCGCTGGTGCCGGTTTCTAACTTAAACATCCAACGTGGGGCGATTAAAAAAAAAAAAACCATCCAGTCCCAATACTGAAAGGAAACCCCGGCCTTTGCCCTCCTGGCCGGCTGGAGCGCCGCTCTCTTGAGTAATTGAAGGGGTTTCAATTAATAATCAACCCAGGCTCCGATCTCGCAGCACGAGTGACGCACAAACCGTGGCAGTTCAGGTTGCTTCTTCCTGAGGAGTGGATTCACTCAGAGAGGTGCTGCTTATTTTTATCAAAACTTTTTTTTTTTCTTTTTTTAAAAACAGGAGAGAAAAGTGGCATAAACACAGTGAGACTGGAAATTTAAGACTCCATCTGCATTTGCAGCTTTAAGAAATTGAGAAAGATCCACTGTAGACACTTTTAAACTGTTACATGGCGCCAAAGACTGTCTGTTACAACACTTTTAGTGTACTGACGTCATCTAGACACGCCTCATCTACATTTACTACAGATTATTCACCTATTACTCACAAAACTGTCCTCAGACTGCAGAGCGATCTGATCACTTTCCTGCTATTGTGGGAGCAGAAATGATTTTTTCCTGTCTGTACATGAATGCATGTCTCCTTGGTGAACGTCACCCAGCTGCACTTTTCTACCATTTCATTCCAATAAGAGTTCTAACAACCAAAAACAGTATAAAAGTGTTTAAGAGTGGATGTTTCCTTTATGTTTCCTAATCTCACGAGACATTTTAAGTTGGATTCACATTCACAAAACGCATTTTCAAGCAAAATACCAGATGGAGACTTAAAATTCCAGGCGTCACGTCACAGTCCCAGTTCCCCGTCTCCGCTGTCCTCAGCAGAGCCGCCGAGACTCGACTCCAGATCAGTAAATGTTCAGGAGTTTGTCTTAATCAGGACTTTACCAGAATCTCCATGATGTGGTCCAGCTCGTTCAGGTCCATCAGACACGACTGGAGACTCCCAGCTGAGGCGTGGCTGGACGAACGCATTTTCACGTCCTCGTCGGCCCAAAGCGACACGCTGACGGGCCACAGGGAGCCCGCCGCCCAGGCAGAAGGCAGATCTGAAGTCTCGTACATCGATGTGTCAATGTCCTCAAAGATATCGTCCAGAGCGAGGTCGCTGAGGTAGCCCATGGCGTTTACTGCATCACTAAAAGCACTGATCGTCGCAGCGGGCAGTGATTTCTGCAGGTCGGGGGAGCTGCTCGCCTCCTGAGAGGGGAATTCTGGGGACAGTGGCGGAGATAGGTTGTCCCCATCATCTTCTGCACAGCCGGGGCACGTAACCGACATGTCCTCCCTGACGTCCTCCCTGAAGTCGTCCCTGAGAAGGCAGGAGTCAGGGTGGAGCCCCTCCGTCGTGCAGGCTCCCACCCCGTCGCTCTGCATGTCCTCCTGGATCTGCCTGAGCGTGTTGATGAGCAGCACGGAGCGACGCAAGCTGAGCTCCATCCCGGCCTGGAGCTTCTCCAAACAGAGGCCGAGCACCAGCTGACGCTGCTGCAGGTGGCTCATGTCCGATTTGGACGGTCCCACGGAGAACCCGCCCTCATCGTCCCCATCTTCCTCCCCATCCTTCTCCTTCTCTGCGGCAGCAGGGAGGCTCTCGGCCTGCAGCTCCTCCAAGCAGCTCCACTTCCGCTTCACACCGCGACCCAACATCGACCTAGATTACCAGATTACCAGTTAGACTTGCCGTTCAATGCTTTTTCACCAAGATGCATTTTAAAGACGGACATATTAATGTTTCTGTGCGCTAATAATAATATCTTCACATTTTTACACAGATATTCAGCAGTTTTCAGATGTGCTAATGGCGTCATTGGCTCTTAAAAAGACTGACCCACTTCAACTTAAAGAGCAGGAGATATTTTACTGCCTTTAGTCAAAAGATACAATCACAGTAAACAAAAAAGACAGAGACACCAACTATTAATTCATCTAAGGAGCCTTTTTTTCAGTAAATCCTATTTATTTGTTGTGTGTGTGTGTGTGTGTGAAGGGTATATGTTCATATACAGTTTATATAACTATCTATGATTACGTTTTAACTGACGTGTGCAGGTATTTTAAAAAAAGGTGTATTAGTATCTATGATAATGTGCATGCGTGCTACATAACAGACTAAGAAAACCAAACAATTTCACCATTTGTGCATTAAAATAAATGATCATGATTCATTGAAATCCAAATTTGTGGCCAGCCCATCTTCTGCAGATCGATAAATTGATTACTTGACCGACAGCAGCACCTGTGATGTGTGCAGGTAACTTTGAGAACAGTTATTAGCTGAGTCCAGGTGATTATTTTTACGGAGGGGGGGGGGCATGTTCAGGATCTGATCAGGCCGAGCTGCCATGTAATAAACCTTGCATCCAGTTTATATAACAGCACCAGCCTAGCAAACATGGCTAGTTTCCAATTCACTTTCGATTGATCAGCTCCTGCATGGATTTCTCTATCAGAATCAGACCTGCTGCTCAAAGTGTGTAAGTTTAAAGGGCGAACATTTGGCAGGTTTTTTTCTTTCCTCCATGTTAGACATTTGAAAAGTGGACACTAGTGAACTGTGAACTGCTATGACTCACTGTTAGACTCCCCTGCAGGCTGAGAGACTTTACTCATCCATACAGACGTGGATTAGTTAGCTGTTCATCTCAAATGTTCCTCCAAATGACAAACATGAAGCCCCATTTGATGAGAGTTTGACCCCCCATAGGAAGAAATCAAAAGCTGCTCGGTCTCATGTAATCCAGAGATGGTAAAGTAATATAATAAAACTACTTATTCCCACACTTTTGTCTCTTTATAGCTTTAAATCAAGAGAATAATTCCAACTCTATCCTACTTCATTAGAAAAAAACACCCCTGACCCCTTCATGGACTTCAGTGAGGAAACACTACAAATTAAAAGACGAAACTCAGGTAGGGGGGGGATTTATGTCATATAAGAAAAGAGGTTAAAATACAACCTTACGTGGTCTTTGAAAGTGTCATGAGGCGTTTGAATCCGTCTTATTCTTCGGCTCCGCTTCGTTTCGTCGCCGCGTTCCTCCGCTGTCGAGCCCCGGGAGCAGGAGGAATGTGCAGCCCGACCACGGCAGCAGGGGGGAGGGAGAGAGCCGAGAGGCGGCGGCGGCGGTGGTGGTGGAAGGTGGGGGGAGCTCCGGAGCTCACGGCCGCGGCTGATTGGTCCGTTCCCCCGCTGATCAGGCCTCCCCCTCCGCCACTCACGGGGCAGCGAGTGTGCGGCCGACTGGAGCTGCCGCCGCGTTCAGGGACGGCTCGTACAAATCAGAAACTACATCCGGCCACACGTGATCACGGCTGTTACACATTGTGCTGTTTTTCCAAAGTCAAATTCAAGCACTTTTCAGGCATTTACAGGATGCACATTCAAGGTTCTCCAGCACCTCATGGCTGTGGTGAATGGAATATTATCAAATCAATTAAGCTCTCATTGATTTGTTTTATTTCTTTATCAGAAAAGCAAAATATTCAGTCAAGGAACGGTTTGTTATATTAATGGAATAAGAAGCAGTTTCTAGCAATTTATTCTAAATTCAGACAAAACGTCACATTTAAGAGTTGTCAAGGATTTCCAGCAGCCGTACTAACCCTCTATTTGTTGTCTTTGTTGGGACAGCTGTGGCTCGCAGGTAGAGGTAGAGCAGGACGTCCACCTATCGGAAGCTAGGTGGTTCAATTCATGTGAATGATTAGTTTCCTCTTGATGGCAGGGTTGGTGTGAAAAGGTGAAAGGGTGAATGTGAATGTCTTGTAGACACTAAAAGACTAGAGAGTCCATTTACCATTTAATCTCATTTTACACTATTACAAAACACAAGCAGCTAAACACTGTAAGAATTAAATGTAATGCATGAACCAGCTAAAAGAAGCCTTTAAATCACCAAGGGGAATTTATGAGTCTAGTTTGAGGCCAGATTGCAGTTTATTCCATGTAAAAGGTGTCGAGTAGGGTATCAGGAGTTGCTGGATTGTGTGCTGCAGTTATAAAGACGTCCGTCCAACCTTCTGCTACAGACAACAAAGCAAAAGTTGACATGAGTGATAAGACGTAAAGCACCGCGGTTTAAGGGCAGCATGACAATACGGGATATCTCCAGAGCCGAGGTCAGACATGAAGGCCGACTGTGCAGTAGTTTAAGACAGAAGACAGACACCATTCAGTCTGAAATGACAGCCAGTTAGTTCAGTTAGTTTCCACAGTGGTTTTGTTTTTTAAAAAGTGTTCAGTTTCGGTTCAGTTTTTATAGTTTCAGTATTAGTTTTTGGCTTTAGTTTAAACTTAATGTGGGTGGTATTTTGTCAGGGGAAGGTTTAAGATGCTCACACTTCACCTACACATGATCCACAGGATTTTTTTTGTTTTTGTTTTATTCATACTTTTATATATTTATATTTTACTTTGTGTTTGAAGTGTATTCTTATTCTTATTCTTTTGGAGCTGTGTGTAACAAAAAGCAATTTCCCCCTGGGGATTATTAAAGTAATTCTGATTCTGATTCTGATTCTGATTCTGATTCTGATCCCAGTCTCAAATTCAACCTGGCTGGTAAAAGACCAAAACCAAAGACACTTCCTGTATATATTTTTTTAGTTTGTTTCAGTTTTGGTTTCATACATTCTTCAGTTTTTTCTAGTTTTAGTTTAGTGTTTTTATCTATAATATCCGTGACATGAGCACCGCGACAGTGGTCAATATAAATGCTTGAAATTCAGATTAGTTTTGATTTTGATAAGTGATAAAGTGATTAATAACACCGCTGACAGCCTCATTCATAGATGTAGCCAGCGTCACTATAAGAACTACTATAGATGCCGGTGGTTGAGGAAGCATTCAGATCCTTTACTTTAGTAAAAACAATAACACCACAATGCAAAAATAGTATTTACTGACATAAAAGTTCAGAATTATCAGCAAAATGTACTTGAGATCACTGAAAGAATCACTGAAGAACAGTAAAATGCCCCTTTATACTAATGCACTAAGATGTAAGAAGAATTTAAATATCATAGCTGGTCAAGGTGGAGCTCAGTTTAACTGGTCACTTTAATTTATGACAGACCGTCCTGTTTCACTAACTGATGTGTTTATTATGTAATGTCTGAATCTCTAAGTCAACAGCACCTAAAGCTGACATATAAATGTTTATTTATTTGCCTTTTCAGAAAAAAATCCTAATGACAATAAACCAAGAGCATCATTCATGCTGCTATTAGCAGTTTATGGACTAGTGATGTTTATTATATCCAAAGATAGTAATAGATGTAATATTATGAAGGGCAGAGCGTGATCATGATGTATTTTGCTATAAAATGTTGTTATTACTAACTCTGAGCTATTAATTTAGGTCACATGTTCCTCCTTTCCGCATTTTTCTGGTTTATAAAACTGTTTTTATGACAAAAATCTCATGACATGGTGATTAAACACTTGTCATGTGAGTTGTAATTTGAGATATTGGCCCAAATGTAAGATATGTAGATAAATAACAATACACAAAAGCACTCACACACTGAAATACTATGTACCAGTGTTGGACATATCCAGAGGAGGTAGAGGAGTTGCGGTGAGAACCTGAACGCAGCATTTTAAAGGGACAGATGAGTCAGACGGGAAGAGGGAGAACGTGACCGGAAAGACGGGGAAGGCAAACGCCAAATAAGGAAACTCTTCATTCACGTTTTTCAGCCTCTTCCTCCTGAAGCCGTCACAGCTACACTCCTACTTCTTCTTTCTGCTTCCTCTTCTTCTCCTCCTGAACACAGAGTCAATATTCGGCGCCACAAAATGAATGATGTTGCTTTTGTGACAACCACATGTGCAGTAAAATCCACCTTCAAACCCAAAAATGCTGATGTGCTTGTGAGCTCATGTGTCCAAAGATCCAAAATACAGTAAAGGTACAAGATCTAGTAAGTAGATTATGGTGGTTTGTTGTAAAATAATAAAAAAGAAATGTTATGGTTGTTTAGTTAAAGTAGAAAATCTCACAAAAATGTATTTAGCTACGGGATCCATTTTCTTAATATACTGCCAAAATGTTTTACTTGAATTTGTGTGAAACGGTTGTTTTAACCTCAGATCAGACATTTATGAGAAGCACCCGAAGGCAGCATGAGACCTGTGGCCTGTTGGCGCTTATTAACCCGTGACCCACTCACGTTTTTTTTTAAAGGAGCACAGTCCTCTGACAGCAGACGCAGCACACGTGTTACGAATTCAGTGTGTTATACGTGATATTGGAGGTCAGATTAATCATTTCCAGGCGCGCTGGAGGAGGAGAAAGACGCCGTCTCAACATCATATGGTGTAAACTTTAGGTTTCTAGTGCATCTCTGAAACACTGCGTGCATTATCTGCAGCACACCCGCTGTTTTTTACTGCTCCTCCGTTGCTACTTTTTAAGACACAATAGTCTCTTTCTCTGATGACTCCTTTTTTCCTCTGGCTGCCTTTTTGCTGAGTCACCGAGAGGTCATTAATCTTTAACTATAGGCAAACCAAGACTAGGCAGCAGGCCAACACGCAGAATACGCCACAATTTTTCCGAACAAATTACCTTTTTGACAGTTTCAGACAAGCTGCTGTATGTTTAAGAATCTAAAAAGTCACATTCATTATTAAAAGGAAATCCCTAATTCCTCTATGAGCTGCAAACAGACAATAGTCCTGCTCTGTTGGATCTGTTCTCGCTCACCCTGCATATCTAAAGCAGAATCTCACGGCCCGGCATCATCATGTGAGAGCACGTGAGAACAAAGGTCCCTCTGCAGCTGAGTCACGTCTAATTAACTTTCAGCAGTTTTATGTTATTGCAAAGGACACAACACTCACAGAATAAATACAAATACACTCAGCAGTCACTGCAGCAGTGCCACTGAGCAAACACACTCTCAGGATTTATCTGGCAGCTCCCCAAGTAGAAATGGGGATGATATTCTGCAAGATTTGGGCTGAGTTGCAGAATTGAACGCTGTGTCTCATTACTGATTATGTGATGAGATGCTTTCTGATTTAAATAATATACTGACACAGGTATGTTTTGAGTCAAATGTGAAATTGCCCGACTTTTACGTGGCGTTTCATGACCTATAAATGTAACATGCCGTGAGAAAGAAATCCTTTTAAACAGGCTTTAGAAGAGGGATCTCAGACTCTTTAACATCTCTGATGATTTCCTCAGTTCTTCATCGATGCGACAGCCAGAGGATAGTTGAAACCAGAGCAGGAGCTGAGGAGGAGAAATGGGCGCTTAACTTACATGTGATCAATCAGACCTGGAAACAACCAGAAGAAGAAAATTACTCACATCACCAAAATTATTTGGTAAATAGTCTGGAATAGACTTTTCTTAATTCTTTGGTACGAACACACCACAATACAACTGCCTTTCAGTCTAAATCAGTTCTAAACAGTTGCCTCAGTCAGTGATCAGTTGCTCTGAATGAGAAGTAAACAATCATGTGAGCATTTCAACAGAAACTAGAACTGTTAACACATTAAAGTCTGATGATATTCGACAATGATTCTTCGTGTCAACAAACCGATGAACACACTGAACCCAACACTTGCTTGATCCTGTAAAAAAAACAAGTATTGTGTCCAAAGCCATCGAGCCCCATTGTTGTCCAAAGACTATTAAAAACACATCAGTGAGCCACACGTGGCTGAAAATAACCCCCAACATTTGCGTAGCCTTTGCTAAAAACTAAAACACTACAATACGCAGCTGTATCAGCATATTAAAGAGAAAAGTACGTATTTGTGCCGGACTTGTTTTCAGTAGAGATGAATGGGCTCGGGGCCGAGTGCCACACATGGAGATGTCCCAAGGCGTTAGGTTGGTTGTGCTCTTTTCATGGTTCTTGTTGACAAAAAGAAATATATCCTTTATATTACCAGGTAGAAGCAGTAAAAACAATAAGCCGCTAACAAAACAAGTGATCAAACTCACACAACACCATCAATAGTTGCACCTTTTATTATAAAAAATATTTACAAAGATGCTACAATGTTTTTTTCCTTAATATAAAAAAATGCATACATTTTACAACGGTAATTAGTCTTTGAAGTTCTAGCTCCCATTCAGACCAGAGTGACATCCTTCAGGAGTGTTGTGGTAAGGTATTAATCGTGTCGTAATACTGTATTTTTGTCAATACATTTTGTTTGCCTGAGTTAATCTCTTCATCGTGATGATAAGGAACAATTTTGAAAAATGCATTTGATTTTCCACATCTTTAGGAGAAAGGCAACTGTTTGCATAAAGGAATTAAAGGACATTTAAGTCGTATACAATCATTTTGAAACACGTATGACAGAGCTGCATAGTGAATTGAATAGTAACCCGGTTATTATTATTACTACTACTACTACTAACAATAATAATAATAATAATAATAATAAAAAATGTGAGGAATAAATAGGTACTGCATTCAAAATTTGGATAAATATAATTTCAGTGGGCCGTGTGGTTGATCTGATACATCAAAATGTCATGTCTGTACCTAGATATAATAAATACAATAAATAAAAACAATAAATTAGATTGGGTTAACAAACAGAATTCTTCATTTGTAGTGCTAACAAATGAAAGAAAGAAATATGGCTTCTTGATGCAGTTATCACCCCGTGGTTTCTCCAAATGCTTTAAGACAAGCAATTATTATTATTGTTATTAGATCTGTACGTGAAGCAGGGCAGGAAACTTACTGTAACGTGTCCACCAGACACCGCAGACTCACCAGAAACAGTCAAATCTTAACCAGCATTTTGTTTGTGGTTGGCAGTAATTTCCCTGCCCTGCATAAAGCTTTGAAAAAATGAAAGAACAGCGCCTATAAAGTGTGACGATGCCAGTCCTGACACCTGTTACAGTCGACTTGTTATACCAAACCGTGGGAAGACACTGTCTCGAGTCTGGCTACATTAAAATCTTAAAAACCGCTTAGGAGGGAAAAATAATAATAATTATAATAATAATATCAAATGATACTTGCAAAATCCCCCAGCTGTATAATGCAAAAAATATATTTCTATATACACATACGTACATATACATATATTCCATTCATAATTGCTCAAATCTTTAGGAAAATATGCATTGATTCATAGATTTGGATTTACAATTTGTTCTGGTGTCTGATGCATGTAGTGTGATGAATTGTTCCTCAATCCATGTAACAATAAATAGAGATGGACAAAATGGCAGAGAATACGACCAGGAGGAGCTAGTATGACAGAATGTATGACAGACGTAAACATGGAAAGTACGTAAATAAGAATGCATCATGGTATAGGTAATTATCTTTGCCCTCTCACAGATATTGTTGCGTTTTGGATTTCATCAGCAAAGTAGGAAAGTAACTGCGTCGCCCACAGGCCGTGATGGCTTGTGAATCCCAAAATTGATAAAATTTCACCCTCGCTACTTTAACGGCCAATTACGTTTTGTTGAATAAAAGATGAAGGTCCCAACAGCAGCTGCCGACTTGCCTAAAGGGCCGTTAGGGCAGGCTAACTACACCTATAACAGCCGATCCCAAAATCTACTTGGCTTGCTGTTAATTTCCCACCTTGTCCCAAAACCTCCAACAATCTCCATGTGTAACAATACCACATACAGAACATGCACGTGTGTACTGTGCATAGTCTGGAAAGAGTCTGAGGGATCAGCACAGGCCAGAGGAATGTTCTGGGTTTCAGGATCCCACTATGATCTCCATGATGTGGTCCAGTTCGTTCAGGTCTGACCTGCAGCTCGCGCTGGAGCTCAGGGCCGTGGGCCCGTGAGAGGAAAGGCTCTCCAGCAGATCGTAAGGCCCCATCTTTGGGGCGCTCTGCATGCCTGTCAGCACCGTATCGAGGTCATAGTAGGACGGGTCCACGTCTGAAAACAGTTCCTCGAGCGCAGGGTCAGGGGGCGGCGCTGGGTGTTTGATCTCAAAAGTCCCAAAAACCTGCTCCCCTGTCCTGGAGTCTGCGCTCAGGTGGTCCCGGTCTGCCTCCTCTCCCTCCGACACACACTCCTCGCTGTCCTCCTCCTCATCCTCCTCGCACTCACCGTCTTCTTCTTCCTCCTCCCAGCAGGGTCCCATACCGAAGGGACCTGCCAGGTAAGAAGCGGAGGACAGCTGGGGGGAGACGGGCGACAAAGTGGACATGGTGACCTCTGTCTCCACGTCTCCTTCCATCACCACCTCTTCAGAGTGGTAGCCGTCCTCCAGGCCGACCACGGAGAAGGGCTTCGGGCTCTGCCCGGCCTGAGCTGCCGCGTCCGTCTGCCGGCACAGCACCTCGGTGGCCACCAGGCGGTCAGCGGGACACTGGGCGGCTGCCAGGGCCTGGGTCATTATCTGCCAGGTGCCGTCCTGGGTCATCTCCTCCTGGATCTGCCGCACCGTGTTAGCGATGAGCACCGAGCGGCACAGGTTCGGCTCCACCAGCATGTGGCAGAGCTGCAGCTTGATCAGCGACATGTCAAGCAGCGACTGCCGCTGCAGGCTGTAAGAGGACGTCATCGTCCGAGCCGTCGCAGCTGAAGCTGCCGGGGCCTGGTCACCACTGGAGACCGGCTCCTCCCCGGAGTCTGAGAACTTGCGCTTGGTGCCCTTCGGGAACATGTTGTTTGTCTGTGGTGATGGCGAGGAGACAGAAACACAGTCAGACATCTCACAGCCACACTTAACTGAACTAATTTATCACACTGAGAAACACACAAAATGCCTACATTTCAGAATTTCACTATAGCTACGATCATAGTAAAAAAGAATAAGTGCCATGTAATTAATTCTGTAAATGTGTGGTGTAGTGAGGCTATGTGTGGTATCTGTGTGTGAAAATGAGGGAGCTAGGACTACAAACTGCTCAACAGCAGCTGTGACTTTATAAATAAACTCTACAGGTTTAAACTCTGCATGAACTACAGTAAACAGTGAATTGTTTGTTGTAGTTTTTTTCTTAAAGTTTGCTATACCTTTCCTGTTGAGAGGCACAGGCAATAGCAATGCAGCTTGGTCCCGGCTGCAACGCTTCAAGTACTTTTGTACGAGCGACAAGCAGCTTTTGTTCAGCACCATTTCTGCCCATTTTAGGCCAGTCTGAGGCAAGACTCCTGCTGGGCGGAACAACCACACTTTTAACAGACCACTGAGCCACCGAAAATAGCATGGTTACCAACTAAATGCCGACGCTGCATCAAAGTAAGCACAGACTAGAGAGACCTTTGTCAGAAAACAGAAACAGCACTCAAGTTACATGATCAGTGCACTTTAATTCTTTCCCACTGCCACCTGTGATCAAGAAAATATCCTAATCAATAAGGTGCTTTTAGGGGGTAAAAGTGAGAAGAATGTGGAAAATAATAGCATTTACAATATTCACAATACAATATTACCACCATGAACCTCTAATATTTACAAAGGATTTCAGGTTTCCAGGTCTACACACACACGACACGCTTCAGAAACTAGTAGAACAAGATTTTCACTTTATCTTCACTGAGGGAGGGGAAGAAAAGTAGAGTCAACTTCCTTATTACACACCGTTTGGAGCACACAGATGTCTTACAGGAACAAAACAACGCTCCTGCCAACATTAAAGGCCCTCCGACTCCCCCAAAATAAACGGGAAGCAAGTAAATAGGAGTCGAAGCTCTGAACTGCAGTCTGTGGCATTTAATTTTCCATCAGACATAAAAATAGCGTGCAGTGTCCGGCTGTGTCTCCTCTGTGTAAAAACCTGTTGGCAGGGCATTTGAGTCAATGATTCCACTTGCTTCAAATTTCTATTTGCGATACATTTTTGTTTGGTTTTTTTTGTAAACAAAATAATCACAAAAAGTAAAACCAGTGGTACAAAAATATAGTGTTTATACATGTTGGGCTGTAAAAGCATGGCGTTAGGGTTTACAGAATAGAAAGCAAACAGCAAAAAAGTTGTTAACAATTTGACAAAAAAAAAAAAACTGGCCACTTTTCTGTGGAAACCAAGATGAACCCAAATGCACCAGACACTGCTGTTATTGTCACAGTTCATCTCCACACCAACAAAGCAGAATTTGTTGTTTTTTTTTTTTTTCTTTAAAAAGTTCATGTTAGGATGCCAGACAAAACTAAGGCCCTATAATCTGTGCAAATTACATACCATCTTACAATTAACACATTGTAGCACTCAGAAGATTTAACAGCCAAAAAAAAGGGGGGGCTGACAAAAACACCACATGGTTTTAACATTTTACATTTAATCAACATATAAGTGGGCACGTAATCAATCAGAAATTGATTGGAAACCCTCCTTTTACTGCACCCATCAATAGAGGGAGGTACTGTGCTTCTTCACACATTAAAATCTGACATAAAATGAGAAAAAAGGGATTAAATGACAGCCTCTGTCTTCACTCGATTAATCAGATGAATTATCTGGAATCAGCACCGTATTTTTAAAAAGTTATAATCCATACCAAAAAAAGGAGTCGATCTAATGTACAATGATTGGCTTGGGAGTCCTCGCTTGCATATAACATTTCCTGACAGTGGACAGAATAGGAAAAAAGTCATTTATGAAGGTACCTGGAGATCTAAAATACAAAAGGGTGAGAAAACAATTATGGACGTGTGCTGTCTTCTTGTGTGGTGCATTTGTGCTGGTCCCTGTTAAACAAGAGACACTAGAGAGCACTATCTCCCTAAAGGAAAAACAACAACAGTGTGTAAAAAAAAAACGTAAAGTAGAAAATGAAATACAACCAGACGACCTACAAGCTGAGAGAAAGCACACTGCACAGAGAATTAAAAAACAGTTGTGGACATGACAATTTGTTTTGTACAGGTATATTAATAAGTCTGGTTTTTTTGAACACCCTAGAGTTCAGCATTTTGGGGTTAAAGCTCAAGGATTCTACTTGGAAATCAATTTTAATTGTAAAACCCATAAAACTACAGAATAGTTTCACATTTTTTAATTTATTGTAGAGAAAAAAAAACTCAGATCGGGCTGAGAATCAGTTAGAAATGGATGTTTCTGATCTTGCACCTGGAGCAGACAAACATACATCTTACAGCTGACGCAAAAACCCATAAAATCAGACCTAAAGACGGTGAAAGGATAGATTGATTACCTAAATCTCACATGTTATCCTACTATTGTTCCCTTAATCAATTAGGCAAATTACAGTTTCAATAAATTCAAAGAAACTCCCTGCAGGGAAACACTTTGATGCATAAAAAATAAATGCATTTACACAAAATCCTTTTATAAACATTATAAAAGTCCTTGTGCATTGTTATTCTATGCAGCCGTCGTTGACGGTGCTGCCTGCAGCAGTAATTTATACTGAATCTAAGACATATTTTGTCTGCTTTGGATGCTTAATGGATAATTCTCATTACTATTCCTTTCATTTACACCTACACAGTCCTGTTGCATTATTTAATCAAGCCGTTTTAACAAGATTTAACCAGAAAATGCTGACATACATGATGTTCAAAAACTTCCAAAAAAAATAAAAATAAAAAACACCTCACTCAACTTACTATGCAAACAATGTTAGTATGTTTTATGCACTTGCACTAAACATGTTGTTAGGGGGGACCATTAGCCTGCTGCTAAGCTGGGCTCCTGTCTGGTGTATTATGCTAGGAGCCAGAAGCCAAACAAAATGCAGCCTCGCTTTACGTCAATGGCTCCTAGCATGGCCCATCCCCCACTGCACACTGGAGCTGCACTTCCACAGCACGCCGCGCTAAATTCATATAAATAAACTCACAACAACACGGATGCTTTAGTTTCCCCACACACACACACACAATCACACACCACCAAGCTTCACCCCCCGGTTTAAAAACAAGCTGTGGCCGCCTTGTTTAGAGCCGTGAGCCCCGCTGGAGGGAGCGGGTCCGGGCTGCTGGCCGTGACTGCCGCATGCTTTGTCTTTTCAGCATCAGAGCCACCGAGCGACAATGAGGCCATTTTGCGCTAGTAGCTAACAGCTAGCCGGCTAGCTATGCTAACAGTCTGGGGTTGTGCTTACGAGCTCGCCGCTAGCTAACATGGGCTAACATGTTCAGTGAAACGGATTATTTAACAAAAAAAAGATGTCTAAATCGGGGGTGTAAAACATTTGGCTTTTTTTGTGTCTAATTCTAGCTATTTCCTCTTTTAAAGAGAAAAGAGTGGATGCTAGCGAGCTGAAGCTAATTAGCCAAAAGCGCCCACCCACACATCCTCCGCGGTGCTTCCTCCTTTCTGGCCCAAAAAAACAAGAGTTTTCGCCGCTGCTCGGGCCGTTTAAGTTCCTAAAATAAACACAACACACGGTCACCCGGTTAAAACGACCACCGCCGGCCGGCTCGCTCCGCCGCACTCACCTCGCGTTTGTGTTATTTTATTCCCGTCTGGGTCATAGGATCGACGGCAGGGAAAGCGGAGATCAGGTTCAGATGAGATCATTCATGCCACGGCTTCAAAAACTGAAGTACCTCTGTCCTCCTGCTGCTGCTGCTGCTGCTGCTGTTGCTGCTGCTGCTGCTGCGGAGCGGACGGCAGGAGGGGAGGGAGGGAGGGAGGGAGGCAGGCAGGGAGAGGGAGGGGGAGGGGAGCCGACAAAAGCCTGCCATATGCCTGGGATTCCTCCCTAATGATTCCTCCCTGCTTCTCTCCCCCACTGATGCTTTAATTTGACAAACTAGTGAAAGCCTCTGTTTGGCATCCAGAGCAGGAAATAAAAAGTTACTTTAGTGTTTTTCTGCTTCTGCATTTGCAGAAAAAAAACAATAAAAAGCCCATGTGCACTAAAATATATTGTTTTTTAAGACTGCTGTGATTGTAGTGACTGAACTTTGTATAATTCTCCATTAATATTCCTGTTACGTCTTCATTTTTCATCTGTTTTTACAAGATTTGACAAGAAAATGCCAACTTTAATGATCAGATGTTAGTTTTGTGCCATTATGTGCATGTAAGACAGCTCAACTAATTCCTTTTTAATGATACCTCCCTGTTTCTCTCTCCTACTGATGCTTTAATTTGGCATCCAGAGCAAGAAATAAAAAGTTGCTTTAGTTATTCTGCTTCTGCATTTACAGAAAAACACCTCTGTTTTGTAAGCATTATAAAAGCCCATGTGCATGGTTATTCTGCTCTTCTGTGCAGCCAAAATATATTGATTTCAAGACATATTTTATCTAATTGTAGTGACTGAACTCATTTCATTTGAAGCTGCACATTCCTGTTATGTCCTTTGACAAGAAAACTTTCACGATGTTCTCACACTTATCAGGAACACCTGACTGAAATTATCATGCAAATAACGTGTTATTTGTTAGTTTTGTGACATTATGTGTTTGTAAGACAGCTTAACTAATTCCTTTTTAATGCTTTCTCCCTGTTTCTCTCTGCTACTGATGCTTTAATTCGACAAACTAGTTAAAGCCTCTTCTGCATTTACACATAAAAACATTTGACAGTTTTGTAAACATTATAAAAGCTCACGTGCACTAAAATATATGGATCTTAAGACATTCTGTCTGCTATGGATGCTGAACTGTCTTCATGTAATCAGAATCAGAATTACTTTAATAATCCCCAGGGGGAAATTGCTTTTTGTTACACACAGCTCCAAAAGAATAAGAATAAGAATAAAGTAATGATACAAATAATATCACTACTACTACTAATAATATATAACAACATGTACATTCAGAGTGAGGCGCTGTACTATATAATACTAATAATACTACTACCACTACTACTACTAATAATAATAATATATAACAACATGTACACTCAGAGTGAGGAGCTGTACTATATTATAATAATAATAATAATAATAATAATAATAATAATAATAATAATAATAGTAATAATAATAATAATATACAACAACATGTACACTTCGAGTGAGGAGCTGTATTATATAATAAATAATAATAATAATAATAATAATATATATAAAAATAAAATAATAATAATAAAGTAAAAAACGACCCTTACTGTAAATTTTGTCACTCTGTTTTTACAAGATTTGACTTTGTCTCAGTCAGATGTTACTTTTGTGACACAAAGCAATTTCCTGTGAAGGATTGATAAAGGAACTATTATGTGCATGTAAAACAGCTCAACTAATTCCTTTTGAATGCTTTCTCCCTGTTTATCTCTCATACTGATGCTTTAACATAACTTAGTTGCCTTTACTTTGGTGCTTTAATACACTGATTCAGATCCAAACTAAGTAACCAAAGTCACACAATAACACAAACTCTCAGATCGAGGCAGCGACAGATTGTTTTTGTCAACAGAGTCTGGTGGTTTTGAACTTAACATGAACAACAACTTAAGCATAATCATTTGTACAATGTACTCTTTTCATTACTTTCTACATTATAGTGATACTGAAGACATCAAAACCACAAAGGAACACATGGAATTATGTAGTAAACAAAAAACCGGAATATGTTTTATATTTTAGATTCTTTAAAGCAGTCACATTTCGCTCTGATGACAGCTTTGCACTCTCAGTCAGCTTCAAATGGTTTTCAGTCAACACGAGCGCCTCGCCAAGAGTTAATTTGTCGAATTTCTTGCCTTCTTAATGAGTTTGAGACCATCAGTTGTGTCGTGCAGACGTAGGGTTGATACGCAGATCTACACAGTGAATTTGCTCTATTCAACCACTGTTTTAATCCATATGTATTATAATTGTATAGAAGCAGAGAGCAAAGATGCTGAAATAAATGTGGGATGCTCATGTACAGGTTCCCTTATATACATGAGGTGGATGGATGTGACAGGATGTGGATCCAAACAGAATAAACTGTTTATAACCTGCAGAAATGTAGGTTTCTCCATTTATGTAGTAAATAATCAGCAGATGAATCCATAATGAAAATAATCCGTAGCTGCAGTCACGTCCAACAGCAATATTCTGCTTTTATATGAATGCTTGAGGATTATAATCTAATGAAATATAATCGTTTAACAGTCACACGAGACATTTTGAGTATTTAAACAGAGTATTATTCATACTTTTACTGAAGTAAAGGATCTGAGTACTTCCTCCACTAGTTTTCTCCTCCTCTCTGCAGTCATCCAGTCTGTTCTCTGTACATCCGTCACAGTCTGGTTTGATTCTCCTTGTATCAGTTTGGCTGCAGAGAAAATCATCGGTTCTTCATCCAGGACTTATACACATCCAGAGTCAGGAAACGGGGAGCAAACATCACTTCAGACCCAAAACACCCTGGACACAACCTCTTCCAGCCCCCTCCGGCTACAGATCACTGTACGCCAAAACAACCAGACACAAAAACAGCTTCTACCCACAGACCATCGCTCTAATGAACACTTAAATCTGTCATGGAGTCAGAGAAAATCCCTGTGCAATAATTCTGGTACTTATTCTAAAATATATTCTGTATGCAGTCTAGAAAACAGCTTTTGTTGGCAAGCACAAATCTAAACACGCTGTATATAGTTAATGTACATCCATCCATCCATCCTGACACTGAGCGACACATAGAGACAGACAACCACTCACACCTACAATGTCTTTGGGCCGTTGGAGGAAGCTGGAGTATCCAGAGAAAACCCACGCGGGCACAGGAGGAACATGCAAACTCCACGCAGACAAACCGCAAAGCTGCCGACCAGCAGATTAAACAAAAAATGATAAGTTTTCATGTTTTTATTGAACACAACATGTAAACATTCACAGTCCAGGGTGGAAAAAGTATGTGAACCCCTAGGCTTATGATTTCTCCAAGAGCTAATTGGAGCCAGGAGTCAGCCAACCTGGAGTCCAATCAATGTGATGAGATTGGATGTGTTGGTTAAAGCTGCCCTGCCCTATAAAAAACACACACCAGTTTTGAGTTTGCTGTTCTCAAGAGGCATTACCTGATGTGAACCGTGCCTCGCACAAAACAGCTCTCAGAAGATCTACGATCAAGAATTGTTGACTTGCATGAAGCTGGAAAGGGTTACAAAAGTATCTCTAAAAGCCTTGATGTCCACGTGTCCACGGTAAAACAGACTGTCTACAAATGGAGAAAGTTCAGCACTGTTGCTACTCTCCCTAGGTGTGGTTGTCCTGTAAAGATGACTGTGAGAGCACAGCGCAGAATGCTCAATGAGGTGAAGAAGAATCCTAGAGTGTCAGCTAAAGACTTACAGAAACCTGTTGACAAATCTACAATAAGTAAAACATTAAACAAGAATGGAGTTCATGGGAGGACACCACGGAGGAAAACATTGCTGTCCAAAAAAAAACATTGCTGCACGTTTGAAGTTTGCAAAAGAGCACCTGGATGTTCCACAGCACTACTGGCAAAATATTCTGTGCACAGATGAAACCAAAATTGAGTTGTTTGGAAGGAACACACAACTATATGTGTGGAGGAAAAAATGCACAGCACACCAACATCAAAACCTCATCCCAACTGTGAAATATGGTGGAGGGGGCATCATGGTTTGGGGCTGCTTTGCTGCCTCAGGGCCTGGACGGATAGCTGTCATCGAGGGAAAAATGAATTCCCAAGTTTATCAAGACATTTTGCAGGAAAACTTAAGACCATCTGTCCGCCAACTGAAGCTCAACAGAGGATGGGTGATGCAACAGGACAACGACCTAAAGCATAGAAGTAAATCAACAACAGAATGGCTTCAACAGAAGAAAATACGCCTTCTGGAGTGGCCCAGTCAGAGTCCTGACCTCAACCCGATTGAGATACTGTGGAATGACCTCAAGAGACCGATTCACATCAGACATCCCAAGAATATTGCTGAACTGAAACAGTTTTGTACAGAGGAATGGTCCAAAATTCCTCCTGACCGTTGTGCAGGTCTAATCTGCAACTACAGGAAACGTTTGGTTGAGGTTATTGCTGCCAAAGGAGGGTCAACCAGTTATTAAATCCAAAGGTTCACATACTTTTTCCACCCTGTACTGTGAATGTTTACATGTTGTGTTCAATAAAAACATGAAAACTTATAATTTTTTGTGCAGTATTAGTTTAAGCAGACTGTGTTTGTCTAGTGATGTGACTTAGATGAAGATCAGAACATATTTTATGAAGAATTTATGCAGAAATCCAAGTAATCCCAAAGGGTTCACATACTTTTTCTTGCTACTGTATGTATATTTAAATATATAATACATGGAGGTTACATGTTTATGCATAAATTAGATATTTGTTTACATCTTATTGTTTCCCTGATTGTTTATTTATGTGTAAGTACACAAGAGCAGCTGATTCTGCTCCTGTGAGACATTAGCCTCATTAGAATAACCTGCATTAAATGCAAAATACGCACTGTCCTCAAACGCATCTTTTGGAGAATAAAACAGGACATTTTAATAAAATACAGCCGTTTCTCACACTTTATCCAGAGGTAGGAACTGTTCTTCTGGGGTTTTTGTTTTTTTTCTAGTTCGCTCTAAGGTTCCGCTTCTAGTTGTTTCCAGCCAGTGTGCGCAGTCGGAAGATAAAGGCTGCAGCACCGCTCAGAAGGAGCCAGCAGCAGCAGCTAGAGGCTTCTAGAAACAACGTGCACCGGGACAGTCGCCGGCAAACGGTCTCCGCTCTCCGCCCCGCAGCCTCGCACATTCACGCTCTGTTACCACCATCCAGCCCGGACGATGGCCAAGTGGGGAGAAGGGGACCCTCGTTGGATCGTGGAGGAGAGAGCCGACGCGACTAATGTCAACAACTGGCACTGGTGAGATGCCATGAAAGGACACTGGCTGCTAAGCTAGCAAGCTAATGCTAACACCACACACTCAGCTAGCATTTGGAGGTGGAGGAGGGGGGGGCGGGGGAATGGGGGCATTTAGGAGGGGTTAGGTCCTCTGTTAGGACCAGTTAAAGCCAGGGGTATTTCCATAGACAGCTCTGAGTATAAACTGTAGGGTATTATTAACGTAAAGGGTGATTTCTGAGGGAGCTAACCTGCTCGTTTGCATGTTAGCTTCGCCTGTAGCTAGCTAGCATTGAGGTGATTAGCCGTGTGTGGTTATCACCACTATTAGTGTTACAACACACGTGTTTCTGTGTAATAACACCCTGTGTAGTGTAATCATGTGTTTAGAAAGCCTCCAGGTGATTTTAATCTGAAACTCGTTTAAAAATCTCTGCAACAGATCGAGGTTTTGTTGTCCTTGCAGCTGTTTCTGTCTAGTTAGATATAAGTGGCAGTAAGTGTTGCAGCACACATCACATATACTGAGTTTCTACACTTAGTTGCCAGTTTATTAGGTACACCGAGCTAAAGCTAATGCAGTTTAACACAATTGCTCTGCAACAAACTCCCTTCATGAAGGTTTTGGTTGAAAGTGGTGCAGAGAGGTGTTGCCTTATTGGAATTAATTGTTTCTATCACATAGACTCTAAAATGGCTCTTAGATAACCCAATCTTTGGGCCATATTAGTGTTTTAAGCTCTTTTATTTGATTTCCTGTGTGCATATTACTTCAGGTCAATGTGGTATAACATGCAGCATTTGTTTGTGGTGTTCTCGGCTTCCAGGCAGCTGATAGTTCAGGTTTTTATCAGCTCAGTGTTAAAATTAACATAAAACTTGTATGACAAAAGGTTTTTTGTCAATGACAGTGTTGGTTTTCTTTTAGAGGAAAATATCTGACTGGTAAGAGGATGAATCCAGCCAGAATATGCATACTGTGAATCCTTAAAGTCTGACTTGGTGTCTGGTTTTCTGATGTATGTTTGGATGGTTGTAAATGAAAGAACAGTTTTGGATGTGCTCTCTCATCGCTGCGTTCTCTGCTGGACTTCTCAGGACTGAACGAGATGCAACAAACTGGTCGTCGGACAAGTTAAAAGCCCTGCTGCTCGGCGTGAGCGTGGAGAACGACGATGGACTGTGCGAGGTGACAGATGTCGGCAAGGTGGAAGGAGAGGCCTCGATTAACAACCGCAAAGGGAAACTTATTTTCTTCTATGAATGGAACCTGAAAGCTACTTGGACTGGTGAGTAGAAAACCTTAGTAGAAATGCTTTTAGCTTTTGCTGTGGGGCCAAATTTGGTTTAATATCTGTGTGTAAAATTGGTTTACGTCTGCTAACAGTGGTGGTGACTGAGTGAATACAGAGGAAACAGGAAACGTCATCACCTGTGTACTGCAGTGCTCATTTCCTGGAAAGACACGTCAAATTCTGCATCATAGAAAAGAGGCTTTGAATCTCTGCTTACTTTTGTATTTTCTTTATTTTATCAGGAAAGTCGAAAGCAGGAATCAAATATACAGGAACAATTGAAGTTCCAAACCTTTCTGACGAGAACGACATGGAGGATCTTGACGTAAGTTTCCCCAAAGAACCGATGTTTAATAATCCAAAGTGACCTGAACGGTAGCGACAGCGCGTTGACACTCGACCTGTGATCTCTGCCCAGATTTCTGTATCGTTGAATAAAGATGAACCGAGCACGCCGCTGACCAACCTGATGAAGACAAAAGGAGCGGAGAAAATCCGTGAAGCCCTGGGAAGCTACGTTGGGTTCTTAAAATCAGGTGCGTGAAAACAGTCTCATTTTTTAAAGGAGCAGTCGGTGATCGGTGAACACCAGATCAGTTCTCAGCCTCAAATTGATCGTCAAGTCCGTACTGAGTGTAACTGTAATTTAAATGGTCAGAGAAATTGATTTGGTTTTAAAGGATAACTTCTAGATTTTTAAACCTGGGCTCCATTTTTACATGTTTTGGGTTCAAAATGGCCTGTAGGTACGTAAAGGATTGGTCCAGTAGACCAGCAGCTGCCAGACAGGCAGAGTAGGTCCTATAAAAGAGCTTGTTTTAGCCACTGACAGGCTCAGAGTATTATTCTAAGTGTGCGACAGCATTATGGAAAGGATCCCTACAGAGAGAGACCTGGAAGATCCTTTTGGTTCAACCACAAACAGCTGTTATATCGTTCTCTGCACACACACCAGACTACATTCACTAAAACAGAAATTCTACCCTGCAGAACAAATTACAAAACATTGTTGAACCAAAACTGTTAAAAAAAGATTTACAAATACCAAAGTCGTCCTTTAATTAAAAGTAAGAGGCTGTAAGAGAGGCCATGAAATAAACATTTGTTAGATATGAAAACAGAAATGTTATTTTCTCAACAGTGTCGTCTCTTTTCTAATTTTATAGTTAAACTCTTTGCTCATATAAAGTGGATTATTCTGTGTCTGGCTGTTATTACAGTATCGATGAGAGAATTATTTCTTTTCTTATTGCAGAGTTCACACAGGGGATGATCCTGCCTACAGCCAACGGTGTGGCCAAGCTTGACTCCACATCACAGTCCAAAGCCAAGCTGGATAAAACTCGGGTTCGTGTTCAGTCAGATACATTTCAGTTTCAGTCAAAGCTCTCGTCCTTAAATTATTTACTGTAACAGAATAATCAGTTATGAGGCAGCAGTGTTTCCCTGTTTTTGTCCTCCCTCATTAGACGTTTGTTCCTTTTGTGTGAAACAGATTTCGTCCTCCAGCAGCACAGCTGCTCCCGTCAACTCCGGCGTCAAGATCCCCACCTGTAAATTCAGCATGAGGGAAACGTTCCTCACGTCTCCGGCTGATCTCTTCAGGGTCTTCCTCAACCAGGAGGTGAGACTCCCCTGGGTGCTCTGGTTCTTCTCCACAGAAGAGACGGCTGACGAACATGATTTTAAAAAGCTTAATTTTAGCTGTTTGTCTGAAGCGTTTGTCTCTCTGGTGGATCTGCAGATGGTGCAGGCGTTCACACACGCTCCGGCCTCAGTAGACGGAGAGAGGGGCGGAAAGTTTCGTCTGCTGGAGGGAAACGTTTTCGGTGAATTCACAGAGCTGGTGAGACTTCAGCTTTCTTTTAAACCGTTTAAAAGTAACATGGAATATATTCACCTTTTCATATCAGTGATCCAGAGCTGGACTTGTTTTTGTTCTGTATTCTGTTGTGCTCTTTATTACCGTCACATGAACTCAACACTGATTCTGTCTCCTCCAGATACCTGATGAGAAAATAGTTATGAAGTGGAGGTATAACAACTGGCCCTGCGGTACGTTGATTTATTTATATTTTATATCTTTATAAGTGTAACTCCTCTCACCGGATCAATCCAGGCTGTTTGCTCCAATCCTCAGAGTTTTCTGCTCTCTCTCTCCCCCCTCTATCTCCCCCCTCTCTCTCTCTCTCTCTCTCTCTCTCTCAGGAGCTCTTTGTCTCTATTGTGTAAACTACTGTGAATAATGAGTCTCTAGAGTTTTAACGTAATTAATTAACGTTATTTAGAAGACAATTGTTAGTGAATGTTCAACCTCGTAACTCTTAAACAACATAATCTCCAGTGAACGATGAGTCTCCATCAGGGAATGTCTGAAAATGAGCGATTTCATGGTCGGTTCTATCTCAGCGTTGGCCTCGTGAGGGTCCAGCTGATTTAAACCAGTAGTATGAGCCATTTTCAACCCATGAAGTTCAGATTTTTATACATTTAGTAAGAAACGTCAATATTAACATCAGCATTGACGCGTTTCCTTTCAGTATCACTTAGCGTACGGCTCAATAAACAGGGTTTAGTGTGCAGTGGCTCCATTTTCACAACGTGTGTGTGTGTGTGTGTGTGTGTGTGTGGCTTGCTGCCTTGCAAACTACATCTGCTGAAACACTTTTAGTAAAAATGGCTGGTTTGCCTGTTTTTCCTGCTCTCCCTCGTTCCATCTTTTGTGATTTGATAAAACCAGTTGTCCAATTTAAAGACGTTTTTATGTTCAGGTCATTTTAAATGTAATTTTATGGTATTTTGACATTTCATAAACAAATATATGATTAATCAATAAGTAGACTAATCAACAGTAGAACATGTTCTAACTGCAGATTACTGAGAAACAATAAACTAAATGTCTTTGACTGTCACATCAATTATTGGTCCGTTAGTCAGAAATAACAAAACGTAGAATTGTTTCACTTCTGGAAAAGTCATGTTTCTTTTTTATTCTCTCTCATAAAAAAAAAAAAAAAACCTGGAAAGATGAGACACAGTTCTTAATGCTGGATTTGAGTGTTTTCCTCTTTTCATATATATTTCTTATGATTCTCTTTCTTTAATTCCCGTAGCTTCCATGTAATATCACACAGACTAAATCAATAAAAAAATAAATAAATCACTATGTGCATTCGCCACATAGGACACACGTCTTTGTATTGGATTTTAGTGCTTCTAGTATTTTATAGAAAAGGAAAAGTCGTGATTTATTTCACTAGCTGGTGTGTAATGTGACTCTGAAGCACTAAAATCCATTGTTCTCCAAAGGTGTGTCTCCTGTTTGTACAGTGTGGTGATAGTTCCACAGGACTGACTCGGAGTGAAATGTCGTTCTGGGTCCTTGAAGAGTTGAAACGGGCTGACGTCTCTCCCGTTGTTTTACCCTCTCGGACCGTCTTTACTAACTAAAACTAACGTGTGGTCGTGTTTCTGCTCCTCAGAGCATTACGCAACAATCTCGCTGACCTTCTTGGACCGGAGCAGCGAGACGGAGCTGAAGGTGGAGTGCCGAGGCGTCCCGGACGACGAGGAGGAGCGGACGAAAGAGGGCTGGAAGAGATACTACTTTGAAGCTATAAAACAGACATTTGGCTACGGAGCGCGGCTCTTCTGAACACGGCCTGCTGTAGCGCTGCTTTCGTTTCCGTTCTCAATTTTTAAACTTCTTGTCCTTCGATCTCTCTCTGGCACAAGACGTCCCGTTGTAAACTCATAGCACGAGTTAAGGAAAGAGATGAAGTAGGTGAGGCCGACCTGTCACCTGTCTGTGTGCGTGCGTGTGTGTGTCTGTGTGCGTGAGAGTGTAAATGTTTTAATTTTGGAACATATTTAAATCTAGATTCCCCCTTCGTCAGTATTTGGTTGAGTCTTTCAAAGGAGCGTAAATGGACTGTGCCTTTGGATGGAAAACGGATTAAATAAAGCAAAGAAGAATCTATTCAACCACTAATGCAAATTGGCCTCCACTTCTATAAATATGTAATTAATGCAAGAGATGAAATAAATGTTGGTTTTCTTTTATTTGAAAAAAAAAACATTTCGCTTTAAAAACGATTTTTTAATTTTATTTTACTCTTTAGTCAAGTGTAACTGTAGTGAAGATGCTTTCAGCCGAGATGCATGTTTCGTTTCAAGCTGCCAGACGGAGGAATGACGACTGGATCTGAACTTTACTCGTGAAGTTTGCCACCTGTAGCCAAGCAGCACTGTACTCAGTTGTTTCGTCCAGGTCTGATTTCATGCACGTTACGAGCTCGGACCTTCAGCGGGAGCGTCGGCGCCGATGTTCGTCAGTGATGGAACGTGACAACGGTTCGTGCAGTTGGCTAGCAGAGCGACGTTCACAGGCATTTTGCTGTATTTGGCTTCAAAATGTACATTTCCAGTAAAACATTTTCAGAACAAAAGTGCATCTATTTATTCATCATTTCATTCACGATGTAAAAAAAGATTAGTTGGTTGGAATAAACCACTCCCTGTATGCTCCTCATTTGTTTTTATTTATGTGAGCACGTCCTTTTTAACTTCTTCACATTAAATTTGTCACCACAGGAGTCGAGATGAACTTATTTATTTACAGTTTGATTACAGTTCACATGCAAAGGTTCACCGTCTTTAAAACGTTAAGTTACAAGTGCTTTAAAAACAGAAACCGCATTAACAAGCACTTCTTCTGGTTTTAATCACCTAAAATGGTGTCAAACATTCGGATGCAGAGGTTTTACCATTTCAACTGTAATGTCATTTAACCAGAGCATAATTTATATTTATTTTCAGATTGCAAAACAAAAGGTGAAGCAAAATATTTTAGAATCTAAAAGTATGGAGCAAATTATTTTGCACCATTTCAGTGTTTTCTTCGGCGTAAACTGAGAACGAGTTCTCTGATTACCTGCTACAAACAAAAAGGGAAAGAGCTTCACCACAAATTATAAATCAGCAGGCAAATGTCTAAAATATTACATAACTTAAATCTTTGCTTCACTAAACATCCCCACTAAAATGGGGCGCAGTGAAGACGAACTCGTAAACAGCAGTGACGTGATGAAATGCTGAGTCTCTCTACGTCCGCGGCTCGTTCCCTCCGCTCGGACGCTCCGTCAGAAGCAGATGTAGAGCTCCGACTCCTGGAGGACACAGACAGCGAGTCACTTTAAACCTGTGAGCTTCAGAAACTACTAAAAAGGTTTTGCACTCTGGGATCTTTTCTAACAGCTGCTTGTGGTCAACTGAACTAAACGGATAAATAGTTTAAATTCACATGAGGGTGAACGAGAGGAGAAAAACTAGAAAAACTGTTTCTAGTTTTAGTTTCTAGAATCTGTGAACAGTCGAGCTGCTGTGTAACGAACATTACGGCCTAACGAGGTCGCTGTTGTAACTTAAACTCTTTCACTCTTCTCATCCGAGAGTTCAGTCACCACCACAAACAGCACCGAGCGAGAGAATCCGACCTTTTCTGCACTTTTCTGAGGAAGAAGATGAAACATGTGGAACCTTCAGGTTGTTTTCAGCGGTTGAATACGTACGCTGGAGCTGGACTCGTTGTCCAGTGAGTCGAGGCTCGACCGCGGTGCCCTTTCTACCACTTCAGCCGGTTTCTTAACAGACATCTCGTGCCGTCTGGTCCTGGAAAGATCAACAAGTGAAATCTAGATTAGAGCTCGAGGGAATTATCCAGATAATCAACAGAAAAACAAATGTTGTGGTTAAAGGTTAAAGTTATTTTAGCAGAGAAATCCAGTGTTTATTTGTCATATTTGAGAGTTACTTGATACATATTCTTTTTAATCTTGGACTGTTGGTCGAACAAAACAATCTCTGGATTAAGTGATTGAGAAACTTAACCTCATAGTTCTAACATGAGTCTCAGTTTTAAATGAAGTTGTGTAATTTAGAGCAAGTTGCAAATACCGTTCACCTCACATGTACAGTGTTTTGTTGTAACTTCACTTTCCTGTAAAGCTTCTGAAAGTGCTGACTTTTCACAGCCTCTTCAAAGCGGTGTTTTCAGTCTCTACCTGTACAACGGCCACATACTGATGCCCCTGCTGTCCTTCTGGCCTGCCGTAGTCGTCGCTCGCTCCGCCAGGTCTTTGAGGAAGTCGAACAGCTTCTCTGACTCGATGCACTGCTTCCTATGGAGCAACATGAGAAATGAAGCGCACACAAACATCAGACAGAGAACATACAGCGCAGATGAAGTCGATGAAGGTTCGCCTACAGGTTTACTTACATGTGAGCCACAGATACGACGGTGCTGAGCTTCGACTGAGTTATCAGACAGGTTTTGGTCAGCAGACACTTGAGGAACATTTCCAGCGCCCGAGCTGATCGCAGCAGCTCAGGACTTTACGGCGAGTCAGAACCGTCTTCATAGCCAAATACACATACAAGGAATCTGTCTCTGGGATACCAGTGCATGATAATAATGATGACCACAGAAACTTAGATATAAAATAGAAGCATTTAGAATAAGAAAGAATATGTCTGTTTTTAAACGGTGCAGCTGGTGCAGGAATATTCACAGTCTGAGGAATATCTGCACAGACGATGTTTTATGGTGTATTATGTTATATTATAAGCCTCAGAGAGCTGCACAATCTGGAATTAATCTATCCGTGCAGGTTTCACTGCAGCCTCAAAGGCTTTCCCACCTTGATTAACGACATAAAGTATCTGTGAGGAAGAGTAACGCCTGCTTTGAGGTTTTGGAAAGAATAAAAGTGCTTAAATGTAACACGTTAACATAAAACATCCTCACGTTGGCATGTGCACCTGGGTTAGAATTTAATGAAGGCCATACTGGAGAGACTACAGCTCCCAGCATGCTTAAGAGCCCTTGAAGAGGAGCTGTAGGAAACCAGATGGAGGGAAGCTGAATTAAAAGCAGCCAGTGAACTGATTCAGACACACAGCAAATCCTGCAAGTGTGCAGGTTTAAAAGGATACAGATGATCACAGGAACCGCCATCGCAATCCTCCCCACCTCTGCGTCCTTCTGCATGATCTTCTTGATGCGACTCTGCCAGCAGAAACAAACATTTCAACATTTTCAGAGAAACTACAGAGAAATGTGAGCTGCTGCATTCAGGCACTCCTTGTAAACCTGTGTTTTCTGGCTCTGAGGCCGTGAAAGCAACACGTAAAACACCCAGAGCTCAAACTTCTACATGGAAACAAACCAGCCTAGACAGAAGTTTAACATTTCATGGCTGCACACATAACACACAGCATAACATACAATCTATGTCAAATAAGACATAAAATAGAAAGCACCGGGTATACCTCATCTGTCAAGTACTTTATCACCTATTATCAGCGGCATTTTGACCACAAATTGCTAACTCGGCTTCTGCACTGTAAATATCCCGGGTTTAACCCGGGTTATCAGAGGAAATTACAGCTGACAGTCGAGGCGTTGACCATTTTATCAGTGAAGCTTTAGATTTCCCACAGCCCCTGAAAGCAACGGGTGCTAATAGCGCTACATGCTAGCAGCTAGCTGTAAGCATGTGTTTATCCTTAAAACTTCACCTTTAAACGGCATCAAATCACCGGAAAAACGTTTGTACTCACGGGAGGGAACCGTACATTATATCTTCTCTTCTGTCCGGGCATTTTCCTCTCTTTAAACCGCGCGGTTCGGTCACATTTTTCATGTTTTTAGCGCAAAACGCCGCTGAGTCCATTTGTTTACCTTCAGCAGGAGCGACCCTGAAAAACTCACTAACACACACACACACACACACACACACACACACACACACACACACACACACACACACACACACACACACACACACACACACACACACACACACACACACACACACACACACACACACACACACACCTGAGGTCAAACCCCGTGACCCCATTAATGACGTCATGACGCCCTTTGAATTTAGTGAAAATAATTCTAATAATGATTTAAACTTAAAGGATTAAAAAGTTCAGGTACATCAGAATAATAAAATAAAATAGATTCTTATGATGTAACTAAAGTCTGAAGAGCTAAAACTAATGTGTAAATAAAGAATATACAGTTGAAATATTAAGCCAAAACTAATGCTAAAGGTAGAAATGAATTGATAAATGTCTGGCTGCTATCAATACAAATACAAACAATATTTTTTTATCCTTTTGCTTTCATTGGACAGTTGACAGGACGTCCACCAAAGGTCAGCGGCTGCACCATAACTGCTCGTGAGCACATTGGTGGTGTGGATGGAGATGGATCATCTCACAGAACCAGTTAGGGACCAGTCAGAGTTTGATTATTGACCTCAAATGGGTCATAAAACGAGAGGTGATGGTGGCTCCGACACTGTGGAGCAGCCTTCCTTCAGACATTTATTCTTTATTATTTAATGTATCTTGCTCATATGTATAATTCTACATATTTGATGTAAAATATTGCTCACATTGACTCCACATGATGTAAAATGTGCTGGATTTTTACCAAAAAAGCTAATTTCTACATACATTTCTACATATTTTGATGTTAAGAATTAAAGGAAACCAGAAAATACACAAACACAAGCTGTAATTTCAAACTTTAGTGTCTTGTGGGATTTCAAATCAAAACCTACAAACTGATTATGTTAATTATATTAGAGTAAAAGTACAGAGACAGTAATGTGCATGGTGGCACAGTCATGTAGAAATAAACAGTAATAAATAAACATGTGCCGCATGCAGAGATCATTTAAATTAAGTCGTGAACATAATTCATATAAAACTTTTTATTTACTGAGATTTCAGCAGAGCTCATTTGGTCACACGTCTGTTTCTTACTGTGGGAATAAATCAAATTATGGAGTCGATTACCTGCCGCCTGCACTAATGACTACAAAGGTCAAAGATAAGACTTTATACTACTAATAAAGCTCCGAAGCAGCAGAGCAACTCTTTAAGTTTGACTCTTTATTTGCTTTCTTGGAAGAAAGGCGACAGCATGTTGCCGTGTGTGCTGTTTGCGGCCTGTGTTGTCGCCACATGTCGCCGTGTAGATGGTGAGTGTTCAAATATCTGTGAGTGTGGACGCATGTGTGGAGCTTCTGTGTGAATTCACTGTAAGAGAAAACACAGTCCAGCCTACAGGATGTGGAACAGACTTCATTATCCATGTAATTTATGTTTTTTTAAATGTTTTTTCTTCTCTCTTGCAGGCGTCACATTAAGAGAAGAAGAAGAACAGTTCAACCAGGTATCGTCTCCATCTAAACCAACTGTTTCATTTTAATTCTTTAATTCTGCTTTTAATGATAACTAATGTTAACTCTTCTATGTTTTAACCCTTTCATGCATGAATTATGATCCTTATTCCATGTCTTTATTCATCTTTAGGCATGAAAAACAAGATTTGAAACCCAAATTTTACAAAGATATATTTACATGTCCAGTAGTTGAAATATAGCCAGTGATGCATGATGTACACTTCAGTGGACATGTGATTAATCATAATTTCCTCCCAATATAAAATCAATACTTGGAAAATTTAGCAATTGCATGACTCCTTAGATGTTACTTGATGTCTCCACATTTTTCTTACTTGCAAGAGTCTCGTTTTCTAGAAGGTTTGACCAGAAAGAAATGAGCACCTTGGTGTTTCTGGCTGTCTGTCGGCCATCTTGGCTTCACTCTGAGTGGATGAGATGATGCAGTAGCTTCGCTGTAGTCGCTGATGTGCAGCTACGCCATCAAAACTCATGCATATACAAGAAAACAGCTTTTGAATAGCTGCACACTGCAGTGACCTCTGTACATGAAAGGGTTAATGAGTGTTTTCAACCTTTTGTAAATTGTCTCTGACTTTCAAGAGAGGCGCTCTATGAATAAAATGTATTTTTATTATAATAATAAATGTATTTTTCAAACAAGATGAGTAGCAATAAGAACGATAATCCAGAATTACAAAGAAAGAGCATTCCTATATGATAACGTCTAAAGATTTAATCTGAAAAACAACCTAATTAGTGCCGTAAAAGCATAATTAGACCAATCCAGAGCAATAAGTCAGGAGACCAACACATCAAGAGGAGAGAGCGGCTGACTGGGGTTCTTCTGAGGGTTCAGGGGTTCAGTGGTGCTGCTGTATAAACTGCACACAATTAAAATACTCGCAAAGAAGTTGTTGAGCAACGTTTACACACGAGTCCCACCTCAGCACACACGATCACTAACAGCCTCCAGCCTGAATGTGTCCGTGTGGTGTTTCTGCAGGATGCTTCGGGAGCAGATGTCCTCCAGCGGCGACTACACCCCCCCTTCACCTGCCCTGACATGAGTCCGTCCCCCACCGTCCCCACTTCAGGTGACTCAGCCAGCATCCAGTGGAGGAAAGTACATTTACTCAAGTAATGTAACTAAAAGTACAACTTGCAGTTTAGTATTTCCATTTACACTCCACTGCAGTTCAGCTGCAAGTATAGAAAATGTTTATTGTGCATAAGAAATTAATCTAAATGTCTGTAGAGGAGCTAAGTGTCCTCACCTTGCTCATCATGCACGTTCAGGCCTTTTGAGTTAAGCTGTGAAATGATGACAGAGATGTTTTTCCTGCAGAGAGCATAGAAATATGTTGTCATGAGCCAACACAGTGACCCAATGACCCATATGTAACAATAATACAGTCAAACAGTTCAATAATCTAATAAATTAGACAAACAGAATCACAGAAAATTAATCAACAATTCAATATTCCTGTTTCTCTTCTGCAGGCAGCTGTGTGTAAATTATCCAGAAGCCCATTTTTATGTAACTTTCAAGTTCAGCTGTTTTAAACCAGCGCATCAGAACCGTCTTCTACATTTATTTGATATTAAAAATACAAAATATAGTCAACAGCTAATAAATTGTCCAGAGTTATTACAAGTGAAAACAAAACATTAAATCTAAATCATAATACAATAATATAATATACATAGGCCGGCTGCATAGTGACTGCTTTTACTTTTTTGGTGCTTTAAGTATATTTTGAGGCTGATGCTATCATTTTAAATGCAACAGTATTTCTACACTGTGATCGAGGATGTTTGTGCTTCGATCTCTGAATATTTGGAGAGTTTTGGTCCTAAACTCCCTTTAATGTGAGAGTTTTACTCCTCAGAGAGTTTAATGCCTGAATCACATGTTTGGCTGGTGAAGGCATCTGTATGTACAGTGTATTAGCCCTTAAAGGGATATTCCGCATTAATAACTAATTGTGATTGCGCTCATAAAACTGGACAAGAAAAAGGACATCAAATTAAAAGCTGTTTATTTGTCTTTAACTCTGTGTGTTTGTCCTCTGTTCTAGTTGAATTTGTTAAAGCTGCAGACGTCAAAGTCATCGCCGCTCTGGGAGACTCTTTAACTGTGAGTGAACTGACGAGAAATCTATTAATCTTTGATAATCTGAGTGGGAACTCTACAGATTCTTATTGGAAATGGATGGACATCATGACAGGATGACATGTCCCATTAGAAACCAATAATAACCCAATAAAGATTTTTTATTAGTGGTAGTAGAAGCAGCAGTAGTACAGTAGCGGTTATAATAAAACACATACTAATAATAACTTTATTTAGACTTTTTAGACCACAAACAAGGACAAAAACAGACAAGAGAGCAATTAAACATCACATAAAACACAGTCAGCACAAAGCAATAACTAATAAACAGTGAAATGTGAAGGTAAAAGTAAATAAAACACAGAAAAAGACAAGTAGCAGGTAAATAACTAAGACAAAAGTAAGTTTTAAGAGACCAGTTCTTATTTCTGTAATATCTTTGTTCCCCCCAGTAACAGTGGACGTATGTTCTCATTGCAGACAGCTATTGGAGCCAACGGTTCTACCATTTTATCGATTCCCTTTGAGTTTCGGCATGTTTCCTGGAGGTAAATCAGTCCGACAGCACGAGATGATTTCCCCCAATCTGTGACCAAAAGCTGCTGATTGTTTTGCTGCGTGTACCTGAGGTCAAAGGTCAACTCCATCTTATCTGGGCACTGTCCTTATAAATGTTATAAATGTTATTGTTGGCGCTGCTCTGCTCAGTAATAACCTGCTCCCTTTTTTCTGCGTGCAGCATCGGAGGATATGGGACTTATCAGGATGTCATAACTCTGGCAAGTGAGTTAGTTAGAAGACAAACAGAAATAATCTCCTCTCAGTTTGTAGCCGAGTCAGGAGGTTAGATCAGCTCACCTGAGCTGGTGAGATAATGAGCGAACGAGTGAATGAATGAAAAAACAAGTGTGTTTCTTCTTCTCCAGATTATTTTCTTAAAAATGAACCAGGATGATTTGGCTTGTTTGCACCATAACAGGATCTGTTCTACTCTATGACGTCGTTTTTAGTTCATTTCAAATGTCTGATTGTCTCCAGATATCTTTAAACTCTTCAGTCCCAAGCTGCTGGGCCCGTCGCCCGTCATGACGCTGCACGGCCACCCAATCACCGTCAACGAGACCGGCTTCAACTTCGCCGTCACGGGCCACAACACGCTGTAAGGCTCCACCTTCGTCTCCTCTTCCTTCCCCTGGAGCTTTAATGTGAGCTGTGTGTTTCCACCCCACGGGGGAACGTTTGCAGGAGGCCGCAGCCTCGAGCGAGCGTCTCCACGGCGTTTTCAAGTTCAAAGCTCAAAATAATTACAGCTGCAAACGACTTGATAATGATGTGATAGTGTTTTATTGGTGCTGATGTGAGTGGTGCCTGTGCTCCTCTGCAGAAATGTGTCAGACCAGATAAGACACATGATAGACACGTTCAAGTCTTATCCGGTGAGTCCCAGGGTTCATCACTTCGATCATTAGGTGGTAAATCTTCTTAATTTCACCACCAAACTGAGCCGGAGCTTCTTTTTTAGGGTCTGAACTTCCGAGAGGACTGGAAGGTGGTGACGATGCTGATCGGCATGAACGACATCTGTGATTACTGCAAAGACAAAGTGAGACGGCCGACGTGTGTGTGAACGTTTGTCAGCAAGTACCTTTACCTTTAAGTACTGCACTTAAAGTACTGCAAACATTTAAGGTACTTCACTTGAGTATTTTCCTCTTCAGGGGAAGTATTGTGCTTTTAGATGTTTTCATGCATTTCTTCATCATTTTTCATGTAAAAACATTTTGCAAATGTGACAATTTGCTGCTTTTCCCTTGAATTACTTTAATAATTTTAACTAATCTTATTGCTATTTTGAGTTTTTGATATATATTTCTATATATAGATAAAGATATGTAAAGCTCTTTATAGAGAGAATTAGTTTAAAAAGGTTTAAACACTAGATTATGTGGCTGCTGACTATTGAAATGATCCAAACTCGTACTCTGACTCTCCACAGACTCTGTTCTCCCCCGACAACTTCATTCACTACATGACAGAAGCTCTGGACATGATGATGAACGAGGTAAGATGTCAAAACTCAAAACCAGTCCAGCGTTTAGTGGAGGTCGTCGGGCAGCAGCATTAACAGCGATTAACTGTTTCATGGTGCGGCTTCAAATCTAAAGATTTAAACTATCAACTGATTTTCTAGCAGGAAGCTGGTTTGAAGGCTACACGTTACTTCCCACTAAATCCTGTTGTGTCAGCTAAAGCTACGTAGAAAAAAGTATATCAAACTACTTTGTAAAAGAGTGATCAAATCAACAACGTGCATCTGATATGAAACTATTATAAGATGCACAAAAAATAGTCACAGGGCAGCAAAAAACACCGAACTTACTGCAAAAAGTGTCTTTGCAGAAACCCAAACTTGGGACTGATTGACACCTGATATATTTAAGTTACAAATTCAGATTCAAAACATTATAGTCAAATATTTTGCGTCAATAATAAAAGTATTAAGATTAATTTGTATAGCACTTTTCTTAATAATGTTACAAAACAAAATAAAACCAAAAAAGACGGTTAAAATGAGAATAAAACCAAAGGAGTCACTTTGGGCTCTGGGTCATTTATGACAGCATTTCTCACTATTTCCACCATTTTTACAATCCAAAAATCAGTAAACTGATCCATACACTGTGGTCCAGCATACAGGGCGGCTTATATAATAACAATAATAATGTTATTAACCTTCATTTGTATAGCACTTTTCTTAAAAACATTCCAAAGTGCTTTATAAAATAAAATAAAACCAGACAAGGTGGTTAAAACGAGAATAAAACCAAAGGATTTAATTTAATGATATGACACTTTGTTATGTTTTAGTGATGATACTTTTGCTACATTTTTAATTTAATTTCTTTTTCATTTTCGAACACGGAGGCCTGAAGTGACAAGTGAAGATATTCCAGTCTGGACCAGCAGGCCGTCCCACATCACCCACATCAGGCCTGAAGCTAACGCTGATTAAAATAAAACTGAGAAACTATTCATTCAGTCCGTTTCAGCGATAATAACACACACATAAGGTTCTCTGGAAGAATCCAGACTGCCTGTGACCTGTGCAGCCCAAACTGTGAATGCCTTGTCCCTTTTATTTATCGTGCCTTTGCATGCATTTATATCTGACGAAGAGTTTCTTCATGCTGCCCTCCCCCTTCTTTGCTTTCTCAGAAACAGTTTGGTTCCTCCTTCGCTATCAAACTGAAAGTCTGAGCTCCACTCCTCAGACTTCAGTCGACAAATTAATGCGTTTGCATGCAGAAAATATTCCAGTTTTTACCCTTATTCCAAAAAAACCACAAAGCCCTTTACATGGCTGATGAAAACTAATATTCCACTGATATTCCCGCCGACATGCAGCCGTGCTTGTTGTGGCTCCCACCTGTATTTTACAGAGGTCGATGTCCTGACATGTCATTTGTGAAATATGAGAAAGTGGAAGTGATGGAGCAGCTCGTTCGCTTCTTTTTTGTGTTATGAATTCACATAAATGTCGTCATTATTCTCGTCTGGTTTCAGATCCCCAGGACCATCGTGAACGTGGTGCAGATTCTTTCCATGAAGCCTCTCAGAGACGTTCAGAAGCCGACTCTGGGCTGCCAGCTCCAAAAGTGACCCTCTTGTGTTTTCACACGTCGAACTGCAGGATCCAACCACCTGATTATAATCTAAGAGATATCATGGCAGTGTTTTTAGATGACTCACTCACACAGTCACAGTTTACTGGCAGAATAGGCTTCATATTTCCACCAATCTCAGATTAAAAGGGCTGGACAAAGATCAGTATGCTGCTAAAATAGATTTCCACTTCCAGGAGGTCAATACACTTTATTAATATGTTTAACACAGAACTTTAGCTGTTAAATCAGGTGACAAACTGAGTTATACACACATTTATTCACTTTGGAGATCATGTAATCTCGTTTTCTAAAATCCCCAAACCTCAGAGCTAATGTGTTGGATTATTTATTAATTGTTTCATTAATAAACTGTGTTATAACTAATATAATATCCTAGTAAACTGTAGTACTTGATATAAAGGGAGCTTCATTTTCCATCTCCTTTGTATCAGCATCCAAATCCACAAAGATTACAAGTCATAATTGATCTCATAATCTGTTAATGTGCCAACGTGATGATCCGATAATCTGACAATCTGCTCACAGGAGTTTCTGCTCGTGTCTCATCCTGCCTGAAGAAAACTCCACTGAGCTGAAGGAGCTGGTCGAGATTAACTATGAGTTTCAGGTGTGTTTGTGTGAGAGTATAATTTATAATAAGTCTGTCTGATTATGAAAACACCATATATGGATTTAAAGTAATCCACACTAGCGTTTTTGGGCTGTAGTGTCTCCTAAACAACTAGAAAACAGCTAAATCTGTTATTTCTTGTCCTGTTTTGGTCGGCAAACCTCTGTGAGAGATCATTCAGTCCAATTTCGGATGAAAAAAAAACAATTTTCTAAATTTAGCCGACTTCTCTCGGTCAACTAAAGAGGAAACACGTCATCAGACTCAATACTGAACAAGTAATTGTGTGTTTTCATAGTTAATAATAGTAGTTTAATAATAATAATAATAGTTTAATAGTGTAAATATACATGTCCAGGGCGGCGACTAACCTATAACTATAACTACAGCTTCAATATTTTTTCTTGTCAATTAGTTGTTTGGTCCATAAAACGTCAGTGTCTCCTGATGACCTCCTCAAATATTTAGTTTTATTAACAAACAAAACATATTCAGTTTAAAACCAGAAAATTACCAATTCACTGGTTATCAGAATAGTTAATTTAACTAATCGATTAATCAGTTAATCATTGAATTGTTGCTCTCGATGGGTCGCTACTGGGTTGTTGTCAGTAGCTGAAGTGGCTTCTGTTGACGGAACAGTTAAAACCTGTGACGGTCTATAAGATCTTACAAGGGCTGTCAATAATTTATCAAATAAAATCGATCAATCAAGAGCAGATGTTTTGACACGTGCAGGTGTTACTGACAACATCTAAAATGGCTCCTGAGCTAATTCAAGGCTCCCAGGAAGCCTGAAACTGGAGCAGCTAAATGGAATGCAGCCGTTTCATGCTGAGCTGTCTGGTGGTAAAAAGTTTTGCCGTGTCGCCCTTTTAACTGTGATTTTAACTTCTCCTGTTTGCAGAGAAGGTTAGAGGAGCTTCTGCACGGCGACCGGTTCTTCAAACAGGACTTCGCTGTGGTTCTGCAGCCTTATTTAGAGGACGCCGAACTACCCACACTTCCTGTAAGCCTCCCACGGACGCACGCTTTGTCACACAAATATGTCCAGAATTAATCTTTAGATGTTTTCTGTCTTTGCTGCCACTTCAGGACGGGACGGTTGACTCCAGCTTCTTCACTGCTGATTGTTTCCACTTCACTGTTAAGGGACACGAGGAGCTGGCGAAGGGCCTGTGGAACAACATGGTGGAGATTTTAAGTTATAATGATGATATCTGTTAAAGGTGTTAGTCAGCTAAACGTTTAGATGAGGTAAAGGCCTCTGTCTGAAACTAACATGTTCATATTTGCATGAATAGTTTTGATAAAAAGTGACTTCTTTAGGTTTAGAATTGACCAAATATTCAGTGTGATGCATTTAGAGCTGCTTGGGAGCTCAACATTAAACCTTTGTCCCTCAGTTCCAGCCTGAAGGAGCCAAAGAGACGATAAAGACCTTCTTAGAGCCAATAAAACTCATCTGCCCACCAAAGGTACAACATGGCCGCCACGCTGAAGCTTCTCGTGTCTGCGTAAGGAGATTATAAAGTTCCTGTAAACACATTTTGTGTGACGTTTATCCAGGAGCATCCGTACATCTACACCAGACCTGCACTTCCATCGTCCGCACCGGCACTGAGGTGTTTCTCCCTGCTGACGCTGGTGTCTCTGCTTCCTGTCTTTAACCGTCTGTAGGAGGGAGCCCAAAGACATAAACACTCGGGGAAGTCTAACTGACCGATATACTATGTTTTGTACATTATTGACGTCTCTTCTTTTTTGTGATTGGAAACAAAAGTCTGAGGCCACGCTGGAAATCTCTTTTTCCCTTAAACCTGGAAATAATCAGAAAGTTTGAGGGTTCATAAACATTTAAAATCAAACAAGATATATTTAAGGTTGTTCACAATTTCTAGCAATCAAATTTAAGAAAGTTTGTGGCATCGACCGACTTTACTTTGTACAAAAGATCCGTTTTTTCTCTTCCACTGAAGATGATTTTACCTTCTTCCTCTTTTGTACAAAAGGTCAGTGCCACAAATTTACATCGTTCATTTACGTCATTATTACATCTTGTGTTTCTAAAAGTGTTTCTAAAACTTTCTGATTATTTCCAGGTTTATGTGAGAACATCAGAGGTTTTTTAGTCGTGGTCTCAGACTTTTGAATCACTGTTTATTAGCAATGTTTCTGACATTTGCTGTAAATCTCTAAAATAAATGTTATATTTGAGCTAAATGTGTCAACAGGACAAAATAAAACCATGTTTCTTGGTGCCAAAGTAAAAACTTGAATTAAAATTGTTGTTTAAAGACTTTAAAGTGTTTCCAGAACGACCTGCAGTTTGTTGACGGAGCCTGAAAGTGCTCTCGGACATCATTTTGTCAAAAAGACAAACATGAAGTTCTGACTTTGTCACATCACTGTGGATCTGTGTATCTGTGTATCTGTGTATCTGTGGTGGGAGATAACGGCGCTGATTTGAATATTCTGTGGTCTGAAATTATTTCTTTATACTGAATAACAGTGGCTTTTAACTATGTCTTACTTTTGGTAAATAAAAGATTCCTTTTTTGTCTTGTTACAGAATTAAAATAAATCCCTCCTTTAAGCCAAATTTAAGTTTTCAAAACATGATAGAAATAGAAGTAAATCTCCACAGTTTATCTATTTATATTTCTGTCAGAAACAATAATCTTAGTAGTCCATTAAACTGAATTAAATATATATATGTGATAGAAATTATGTTTTTTTTTGTTCCACCAACAGGACAAATTCTGCGGTGGGAAATAACTATAATGTAACTATGTACATTTACTCAACGGCTGTATGACGCGTGTCACTGATCATAATGAAGTGATGTTAGAAACATTATTCTGAGGTGAGACACTCGACATTAAGGGAACTTTTAGTATTTTGATGCTTATAATTCTGTACTTTCACTGACTCTGAACGCAGTATTTTTACTTACATAAGTGTATTTTTACACTGTAGTGGCCTACTGCTATTTTTACTGAAGTGAAAAATAAGCGTACTTGTTCCACCACTACTACCACACTATGAGTATTTTTACTTTTGATACATGTTGATGCAAATACTTCTGTACTTTTACTGACTTTGAATGCAGTATTTTTACTTACATAAGTGTATTTGTAGCCTACTGCTACTTTTACTGAAGTAAAACATCTGCATACTTCTTCTGACACTCCTTACAGTAGCCACTTTGCACTCTGAGTACTTTTACTTTTGATACGTTGTTATAAATACTTCTGCACTTTTACTGACTTTGAACGCAGTATTTTTACTTACATAAGTGTATTTTTACACTGTAGCGGCCTACTGCTATTTTTACTGAAGTAAAAAAACCTGCATACTTCTTCTGACACTCCTTACAGTAGCCACTTTGCACTCTGAGTACTTTTACTTTTGATACATGTTTTTGCAAATACTTTTACTTAAGTGAGATCTTGAATGCAGTATTTTTTACTTACATAAGTGTATTTTTACACTGTAGTGGCCTACTGCTACTTTTACTGAAGTGAAAAATAAGCATACTTGTTCCACCACTACTACCACACTATGAGTACTTTTACTTTTGATACATGTTCATGCAAATATTTCTGTACTTTTACTGACTTTGAATGCAGTATTTTTACTTACATAAGTGTATTTGTAGCCTACTGCTACTTTTACTGAAGTGAAAAATAAGTGTACTTGCTCCACCACTACTACCACACTATGAGTACTTTTACTTTTGATACATGTTCATGCAAATACTTTTACTTAAGTGAGATCTTGAATGCAGTATTTTTTACTTACATAAGTGTATTTTTACACTGTAGTGGCCTATTGCTACTTTTACTGAAGTGAAAAATAAGCGTACTTGCTCCACCACTACTACCACACTATGAGTACTTTTACTTTTGATACATGTTCATGCAAATACTTTTACTTAAGTGAGTCTAAAAGCCACTTTGCACTCTGAATACTTGTACTTTTGGTACGTGCTAATACTTCTGTACTTTTACTTAAGTGAGATCTTGAATGCAGGACTTTTACTCGTAATGGAGTATTTGTATACAGTGGTACTGCTCCCTCCAGAGCTGTACAAATATATTTACTACTACTACACACACACTGCAGTGTTTATGCAGATAGGTTGTGTAAAAGTGTGTGTGTGTGTGTGTGTAAAAGTGTGTGTGTGTGTGTGTGCTGCAGTGCCGCCTCGTGGCCGCTGGGGGCAGCAGCGTCACTGTTTACAGGCTCAGAGCAGCTGGCTGCACGAGCTCCTAGCTGGTAGCGTGGAGTGGAGAGCAGCCGCACTGAGGGGAGGTCGCTGTAGTGGATCTCCAAAAGAAAATAAAAGTTACAGAAACTCGCCGGAGAACCGATTCAACGCGTGTCGTCTACATGGTGGCTGACCACAGACCCTGAGGTAACTTCTTGTCGGTGTGAATCGGTCGATCGAGGCGGAAAACGGCGACATTTAGCTCGGACTCGCGGACCTCTGCATGGTCGCTAGCTAGCTAACTGTTAGCTTCGGGAGCTACTTGGCTAGCTGGCTAGCGAGGTCCAGCCCAAAAGTTGTTTACCTCAAGTTGTGGCTGTGGTCTCCCCCCTCTTGAGCTTTTCACGACTTTTCTCCGGGATAAGAGAGCCAGGACCAAATATTCACACTGGATTTAACACTGCGCGCTGTTAGGAAACTAGCAGGATGTCCACAGAGGTTGAGTGCAGTCGGGTTGAGTCCGGTTTGACAGCGGCCAGCTCCGGCGGAGGAGCGGAGGAGAAGAGGAGCCAGAGCAAGTCCGAGGGGGCTCACCTGCAGGAAGAGCCGGGGCAGAGGGGCTCGGAGAAGCCGCTGGGAGACGTCCAGGCCACCGAGGCGGCCAGGAGCCCGTCGGACTCGCACAAGCAATGCAACGAAAACGATAAAGAAAACGACCAAAGCAGCAACGCTGACTCGGCTGTCGAGGCGGTGAAGAGGAAAGTTGTTGAAGCTCCCCCGCCGAAAGTCAACCCGTGGACTAAGAGGACCACTGGCAGGGTGCCCATCAGCAACATCACCTCCAGCTCGCAGGAGAAAGGTGAGATGGGTTAAAAATGTCTTTTCGTGAACGCAGTTCTGTGCAGTGGAGTCGCGAGAGGGGGGAGAGAGAGAGAGAGAGAGAGAGAGAGCACGTTGTGTCTGCAGCAGTTTGACAGCTTCACTGCAGGGAAATTCACTTTAATCTCCCCTGCACGGGTCTGTCATACCCCACTGGGGCTATTTAAGTGTTGAATGAAGTGCATACACTTGAATGTCAGCTAAGTCATGAGGTGTTGATGGTGGCATATTTGCCCCATCCCCCCCTTCTCCTCCTCCTCTCCTCTTGCTCGGATTGCCCCGTACTGAGCACCACGTGTTGATTGCTGACAACTGCTACTTCTTTTGCCTCAAACTCGGCTTTCCCCCCGTTTTTACCTTCTTCCCCCTCACTGACAGAACACCAGGGCAAGTGTGGGTGAAATGCAGCACACCTGGGGGGCACAATATGGGGTAAAATCAGTGGATTGGTGCTGTCTCGGGGTTAAAAAGCTAAGACAGCCAGGCTAGCTGCTGTAAAGACACGTTTTGCATGTCCAATGGCCTGGCTGCCTGCAGGTCCTCCCACCAGCCTGCTCTCCACTGTCACTAGTGAAAGCACAAGTATGTGAACTAGCTGGCTGCACAGGTGGGAAAGAGAGTAATTATAGTCATCGTATTTGCTTAGTTTTAACAATTTACTATAATTTTTTTTGGAGAAAAATGCTCTCCAGAAGTGCGCAGAGCCCAAACTGCTCTGACACATATTGTAAAAGTTCAAAATGACAAACAGGAAGCAAGTCGGGTGGCAAGTCGACTGTTTTTACCAGCAATTAATAATAATACATTTGATTTATGTAGCTCCTTTGAGCGTGAAAGTCAGCGTATTGCTTTATTCTCAAGTAGGTTTTCACAAACAAGGAGTTTTAATAAACATGTGAGAATACAAGTACTGCAGTAGTCAAGATTAAAGCTGCAACGATTAGTCGATTAATCGATTGGTTGCCAATTATTAACTTAATTGGCAGCAATTTTGCCAATCGATTCATTGTTTAGTGTCTGTTTTTTTTTAAAAGAAGAAAATGTTCACGTTCACTTTTTCCAGCTTCTTAAATGTGATTTTTGTTGTTTCTGGTTTCTTCAGCCCTCCATGACACTAAACAAAGACATTTGTCAGCCAGGACTTCAGGAAACATTGATCGACAGGTTTTTATCATTTTCTAGACCAAACAACGAATTGATTAATTGTGAAAATAATTGATAATGAACGTAAGCGCTTGTTGCTGCCGTAGTCAAGAACCTCAAATATAAAAAAACACAAATGTACAATGAAAAATATGAATCGTATCTATGAAATATGTCTGTTTTTAGAAATGTACAGTGTTTGAAATGAAGAGAAGCTCACAAAACACTACAAGTAATTTAAATTAATAATAAGATATCAATTATTTTTCTTGAGAATTTATTGTTTTTAAAAATTTGTAAAATGACAGAAAACCCTTGGCAAGTCTTCATAACCAGTTCTTAGAGCCCAAGGTGGCGTCTTCAAATGTCTTGTGTCTTGCTGTTTTTGCTTGATAAATGACTCCAGCAAGTAATTGATTATAGCAGTCATTGATTAGGGCGACAACTATCTATTATTTATTTTGTAGTAGCAGTTTTCTAGATATAAATATCATGAAATAGTTTCCCCCCCAACAGTTCAAAACCATAATGTATTCAGTTTATGATCACACTGAAGACAGTGAGTGTTTTTAGAGATTAAAAAATCTAATAGATTATCAAAATTATTGTGAATAAATCTTCATTAGATCCACTATTCACTTTTTTCTAATTTAAATGTAATTTCATTAATTAATTCATTCATTAATTTAATTTCACTTGATCAATAACAGACAGATTTTACATGTGAACTTGTTCAACTTCAGACGTTTAATTTACGACAAAAGCCGGCGTTACCAGCTCGGGTGTGGAGTTTGAAAGATGTGCATGGTTATCAGGCCGGGCTGGGTCTAATGGAAGGCACTGATGCATTATGGGAAATGTAGGATTTATTTATTTTTTCCCCCCTCAGGACTAAAAGTCAGGAAATCTCTGCCTCTTCTGCTCCAATTTTAACCATTCTTTCTGCAACTTTCATAGTAGTTTAATACTAAATTGGTGGCATACTCCTTTAATAATCAGATATCAGAATTGTATTGAATAACTTAATGTCTAATCAGCCAATCATTTCAGTGCCAGCTTGACAAGACTGCTCCCTTCACACCTAAGTGTCGCATTAATTCGTTAATACATGCGGCAGTAAAATTAAACCGCAGCTTCGTCAAGTTCAGACGGTCAACCGAGTTTGAGTTGTGAATGTGTGTCAGACCACAGGGCGACCAGGGGGAGCTATATTTGAAGCTTTCAACTCTGGCGAGAGCACAGGCATCATTTTACAGCGTTACTGTACAACCAGCTCAGCGGGGTGGACGTCTGCAGGCTCAGGCAGGCATACACCCATTCATGTGTAAGCCTCGGCCCTGCGCCTCTTATCAATCCGACCATCCTCTGCCGAGCGATAGGGACTGTCAGGCTGCAGCGGGCCACTCCCAGCCTGCAGCTGCCTGCAGAGACACAGCCGCATGCTGCCGCTGGCTTTACACAAAACACCCTCAACTAGTTCAGTGGCTCAGTCCCCGGGGGTGGAGGATATTTATTCATTCTGAGCTGACAGAAGTTCCCAAAGAACAGAGCATGCAAGAGCCGGTGACTTCTTAACTCCAGTGTTGAGCAACCTCACTGGCCGCCAACCTGCTCGCAGGCGTTGCTGAATTCTGGCTGTTAAGAAGGATAAAAGCCCTCTGGATTTAGTGCCTGTCGTGTCAAATGTTATGATGTCAGTCTCACTTATTGATTCTCTGTCTGCAGATCAACAAAACACCCTGAAAGTCGTCCGTGCCAGCAAGCCCAGACCGAGAAAAACCAGCAAGGTAATCGTCTTTTTTTACTTTAGTTTTAGGCCTTAAAAACATCACAAACATGAGGCGTTCAAATACCGTAGACGACACGTTTCGCATCATTAATATCTTGATAATTGATCCTAAAGCATCACTCTTTTGCTTTTTAATGTCTCAGCTGATTGTATAATATAATATAATATAATATAATTATGTGTTTTTATCAAAACTAATTAGAAGGCATAAGTGGTGTTTGCCTGCGAGCTTTGCCAACTTCTCACCTGCAAATAAACCTACATGTTTGGTTGTGTGAAGCCAGGTCACGTGTTCATATTTCTCCGCCGTAGCCCCCCCGTCAGCTTCTGACATACAAGGTGGGAAATTAACATCTGCCAGAAGCCAAACGCTAGCTGGTTTAAGCCGCTGTGTGGATGTTTTGTTTGCCTTTCCAACCAGTTTTTCCACTGCAGTTGTTTAAAATGAATGTGAATGTGAATGTGTTGGAGAGGGAACAACAGAGTGAAAAAGAAATAAAAGTAAAAAGGATTTGAATGAACGCAGATAGGTAACGATGGTTTGGGAATGAGGGTGCGTTGTAATTAAGAAAAGGTCGATATCAGGTACAGTTTATGAAGAACGCAACCTTTTGACATTTTAATGGCCAAAGTCAGAGGAGACCATAACACTGAAGCTGCACTGATGTGTTTATAATCATTATCACAATATTAACATGGATATTTTTTCATATAGCCTAATGTTCCAACTAGTGAACTGTGTCCCATTTTAATGCTTTAAATGCAACTAGATTCTTCATACATGTACTAAAACTTTGATAACCAGTTTGTTTTGTTTTTGTCATTAATTTGGGTGAAAGTAATGTTTATATATCGACACAATATGATTTTGTTGAAACTACAACACATGATTTACACAAAGTTTGGAAAATGTTTTCACGGTTAAGAATATGCGTGAATTTGAAATTTCTCCATTTGAACATGATCTGGTTTTTAATATCAGAAATGAAACGATCCCATCGTCATATTTGTTTGTCTCACACCAGGTAATTATCCTGATCGAGACATTTTAGCTGATGAAATAGACAAAATGACAATATACATTGATTCCTGTGGGTATAAAATATATTTTTTCAGTTGCATTTACAGTAACAGTTCAGATGTGATGATAAAGGCTTTAAGAGTCTTGAAGGGGCTTAAATTTTACTCTAGAATAGCTGTTACATTATCACTATCACTATATTTACTTTGTTCAACCATCTTATGAAATATTTTCTCTAAACTGTGACATATTGGAGACTATTTTTACCACCAGCTACAACCAGGAAGCCTGATGAGTTAAACATTTTCCAAATTATGTCAAAGCCACTCTGTGGTGTTTTTGACCCCCTGTAGGTCTATGGAGCGGTTTCTTTTTGTTTGTCTCGAGGATTCCAATACCAGCGGTTTCCCGTTGTTCCACTGGTCTGTGGAAGAGCAAGACTGCAAGCTAGTAAACATGGATGTAAACAAATGCCGGATTTAAACTGCATTGCACGTTTTATGAGGAGGGAAATGCATCTGACACGTTTGTTAGAGCTCAGGTAGAGCAGCGCAGGAACAAGAAAACTTATCAGGGCACCTTTTTAAAGGATAAAACCCTCCGGGGGCGTCTGCGTTGCGTTCAGGCGGCCACGTGGCTGCCGGAGCTGATCGCAACCACTCCAGTCGACGCTTTAAAACCCACCTGAAGCGCCGTGGAGCATATCACGTCAAGCAGCACAGAGCAGACGAGGCGGGCAGGAGGTCAGACAAACGTCAAAGAGAATCCAGCCAGTTTTCAAAATAAAAGCCCTTCAAGTGTATATTCCACTACCACATGAATATCATTTTATAACCAGTGGCTCTTGGCCAGATGGTCAGAGGGTTTCGTCTTGGATGTGGAAAAATACACTTAAACCCTCTGCCTGTAGGCTGCAGCACAGCCAAGTTGTAAATACGTCCAAGAAACACATTTAAACCACACAAAAAAAAAAGAAATGTAGCCCGTTTGTTGGTGTTAGAAGCAGAGAAACCACGGGACAAAGATCAGATAATCAAAATCTGAGTAAGTCGATTAATCAGCCAGGCAAGGGAAGGGCCAGGGCTTTCAAGTCACACCGAGGACGGAGCAGAACTGGACCGCAGTGTCGAAGCCTCGAGTTTGGCTTTACGGCTGTTACCATCTCGTTTTTTTTTTGGAGAAAGAAGACGGAGACGTTTGTTCCACAAAGGCTGCCTCTGATTGATTTAGTCACAGCATCGTCTCACCCTGAAGCATACACCCTGCTTTACCGTGTGCTTTCCCCTAAATGGGACCATAATTCAATAAGTCCACATCATGCTGTGTTGACGACACTAGTGACTGAGGCAACAAATCAAGTGAGAAGTCGGCTGTTTTTCGCATAGTCTTCCATTCTTTCTGACTTCGAGTCGCCCCCTGCTGGCCACCAGAAATAAAACAGGTTTACGACACTTTTCCGTTGTCTTCATACAGTTAATGTGCAGCAGTGAATCAGGTCTAAATTTACAGTGAGGGCGGCCAGAAAATGTAGATTTTTAAAATCAAACAGGAGCTCTGGAGTAATGGATGTGGATTTAGCTCAAATATATACGGACACTAACTAAAGATTAGACTTTTATTTGCTGTTATTTTACTTTTTGTGGTGATTTGAAGTTGTCACAAATATTTCCTTGTGCCCTCTATCGCTGTTTGGGCGAGCCGACCCTTTTAAGCACATGTCCCAAAGGGAAAACACATTTCGGTCAGTAGACACGCATCAGTTGATGAGAGTTGTTTAAAAGCCAGAACACCCTAAAGGATGAATTTCGGTTTGTTTCCTCACTCTTGTATCTAAAACTGCAGTAATACACCTGTAGTAGAAACACCACTGCGGTTCTTGCAGAGTGTAACTGTAACACTCGTCTGTCTAACCTTGATCTCATATCAGGCTATCCAAATTTACAACATACACGGTGGTGGAAAGTGACTCGGCCTGTTTATCGTCATTGTTTGCAGTTTCCCCACAGACGGAGCACTGACCTCCTTTTCCTCCCCTCATCGGTTTCTGACAGAAAGACGCTCGGACGCTCTACCTGAACCCAAACTGAACGTTAAAATGTTAAGATAATCAAAGTGAGTGCTGTTACAGGACTTAACTTCTGTCTTTTTTCCCCCTCAATTTCACAGTCAAGTGACTTCAGCGATATCACAAACTGGCCCACGCCTGGTGAACTGGCCAAAGAGGTACGACAAGTGTGTGTGACATGTTAAATAAACATATTAACAGTGGTGAGGGAAGTATTCAGATTGTTTACTTATGTAAAAGCACTAATGCCACATAGTCTGTTACAAGTGAAAGTCCTGCATTGAAAATCTTCAGAGAACGAGTGTGAGTATAATCAGGGAAATGAACTTAAAGTATTAAAAGTGCTCAAAATGTTTTTACAATTATATATTTCTCGATAATTATTATTATTATTATTCCTCATGTGTTCATTTAAAAGCAGGATTTTACTGTTGTAGTTGGTTCAAGTCATTTAGCTCATTTTGAACTACTATATTTTATATATATATTTATATTATTTTCATTAGTGCTGCTGCTTATTTTCTCAATTAATCTCAAATTTTTGGTTTGTAAATTAAATGCTGTCAGAATAATCCAAAATTGACGCCTTGGATTCATTCAGCAGTCTGAAAATCTGAGTAAAATAAAATTTAAAAAAAAGCTTAAAATTGTTGAAATAATTAGAAATTCTGGAAAAAGTAAACGCTCCACTAAATAATTTTTAAGACAACAATTTGTGCTGCTTTTACTGAACAGTCTGACTACAGAAGAGCTTTTCTGACTTCTGCTCACTAGATGGAGCACTAAAAACATCAAATAAGAGAAATATTTAGGATTCAACTCTGCTGTTTGGTACAAGATGTCTCAAAGTTTCTGGCTGCTTTGTCAAAACCGTTTGAGTCCAGAATTTCTCTAAAATAGAAAAACAGCAGAGGCTCAATGTCCAGTCGGTTACACATGCAGTAAATCCAGGGAACCTTGAGGTGCTCTTAGGTGAGGTTGGGTAAACTTATATTCTTGAATATGTAAAATGTTCTTCAAGCAAACCAAGAGGAAAAGTTCTATTAAAATCTTCTTTAGTCGGCTTTAATTGTTTAAAATGCCGTCTGCTGTCTAAGTTGAGTGTTCAAACAGAGAAATGTGTCTTTACGTTTTCCAGCAGCAGCAAAATGTCCTCAACAACAACGGAAAGAAGCCTCCCTCCCAGCGCAGAGAGAAGGAGAAGAGGAGGGAGCGGACCGAGAGAAAATCGGAGAGCAGCCACGACGGCGGCGAGAGCAAAGAGAACCAGGAGGCTCAGCCCGACCCGCTGGGAGAGCTGCCCAAAGACGGAGAGTCCAAGGCGGCACAGGACGCCAAGAGCGCCGCCCTGAAGAAGAGAGGAGGTGAGGGTGAGGCGTCCTCCTCCCTCGGTGAAGCATGTTACTCAGCATCCTTTGATAATTAGTCCGAAAGAGGCTCATTGTAGTGGCTGCAGATCAGACTTTGATCATTTCCTCTCTGGCCTGTGAAACGATTCATCTCCAGAATGTCAACTTTTATTCAAATAAGAGGGTGAAAAAGTCAAATCATGTAAAGTTTTGACATTTTTCACACAATCTACTGATTTCATGAGCCACTTAAACCAGATTTGGAGATAAACGTTTTCACTGGACAGCGACGGTTTGTTTCCTTGATTGCTGTGTAGAGGGAGCATGTCAATAACCGTCCTGATCACGATTGGTGGTTTCTGATTGGCACAGACTGATGCATGTCCTTTCTCTGATAATCAATCATGTGTTGCACTTCCCCTGATTCCCTCCCATCTCGTAGACATTTAAATAAGAAATAACAGCCAGTAAAACCTCTGTGGAGGCTAATCACAAGAGACGCACCACTTCATCTGCTCCCGAGTGTCTAAACCAGAGATGGAGAGTTTTGTTCCACATGTGATGATCCTCTTTAGGCTTTTTGAAAACCCTTTTTAAAGTTTATCGGTGTGAATACAGAAAAATGAACCTCTAAATGTGTATTTAAACTTGTTGTTTTGATAAGAGAGAGTGTGAATCTGCATCTGGATGTGATCTCAGTAGCATATTCAAGTACTTTAGTGAAGAATAGTAGTACTAGTAAAAACAGAATAATGGGTCAAGCTTTAGAGGAGCTGTCAGGTGGATTCTGTTACCTTTAAATAGTCTTGTTTCCTCCTTTATGTAGTCTTTATGCTAAGCTAAGCTAAGCTAACGGTCCCCTGGTTTTAGCTTCATATTCAACAGATTCTCATTTAACTCACCGCAAGAAAGGGAACAAGCGTATTTCCTAAAATGTCAAACTATTGCTTTAACAATGTTTAATTTATTGTGCTTAAAAAAACCAGACAAACTGGATAAAAAAAAACCCAAAACAAGATTGATTTACCACTAATTAGTCGAAACAGGGTGAAAAAGCAACTAATCATCATGAAATATAGTTATTTTTTTTGCAATATGTTAAATTAAACATTATCTAATTAAATAAATTCCCCAATTTTCATACATTTCCACAGCAGAAGTCTGAACACTGGATTAAACCAGGGTCAAAATTCTATTTTTATTTTGTTGACATATTAGAGCCAAAGGTTTTTTGACAGGGGACATTTTTTCCTTTATCGCTACATAAATCAGAAAATACTTTCAGCAGCCCTTGTAAAAACTGTTTTTGACCTGTTTTTAGGGACAAAATGTTCTATAAGTGAGGCTCCGAATGATATATGAACAAACGCCTCAGTAAAAACCTTCAGATTATCGAGAGGATGAAACTGGGAAGTTAAAAGTATGTAAGTCCGATTGAAGAGCAGATTTCTGCCTCAGTGTGAGTGTGAGAGGGGGAAAAAACACATTCATGAGTTTACGAGAAATCAGCAGATGCCAAATAGACACCGTATACTTTTTCTTTCTACTTGTCTGCAAGAAGGCATATTAGGAAAGCAAAAATAGTCCAAAGCCTCTAATGAAATGAGAAGAATATGTATATTTTCCTGTTGTGTCAGGTTGGAGGCCGAATGTTTAAATGATATATTTGTTATCATTTGACGAGCGATTGCATTACAGCTCTTTATTTTCTTTATTTGACTAAGAAATGAGCTAGTTTGAATCATATTTAGCCAAAAAAGAAAGTGTTATTGAGCAGCCACAGGGAAAGGATGGCACTCGATCTGTATTTTAAGACGCTGGTTGATGATTTAATTTGTTCCACACTGGATTTCCATCGTATTGGAACAAAACTCTTCAGGCTCTGTTTTCGGTGTGCAATCATCGCTAGGTAACAAACGTAAGTGGGTTTCTCTGCCGCTGGAGGAAGCGTCCCGGGACGATGGCGACAAGACGTCCGGCGGGGGCCCGGCACGCTCGGACGCAGACCCCGCCAGCGACTCACCCGACCCCACGTCGCCCAATCACACACTCCATAATAACAGGGCGTTTGATAGCAGCAGGAGTAAGTGGCCAGCAGCTCACTGTTTTCTCTTCACTTCATTCTCCGCATCCCGTGTCTGTGTTATTCCTTCGCTCGCTGGTTTGGCTTCACTGTTTGCTCTTCACTTTTCCTCGCTACCATCTGTCTTCCCACAGCCTGAAAGCTTTTCTTTCATACTAATAACTAGCAGAATGAAAGCATGCGTTCACATTCACTGATAAGCTTTACTATGTCCTTTCAACCAAACTCAAATCTGTAGTGATTCATTTGATTTTTCACGTCATTCAAAGCCTGTTTGAGCTCTCAGCCTTGCATTACTCATGATAGTCTCTATTATTGTTCAAGCAAATGAGAATCTAAACAATTTGAGAACAATTTTGGTTGTAATTATGTAGTTTTGGCAACTTTTTCTGTCGGTTCTGATAATTATTTGACGCACTAGCTTCTAAGATCTGGGATCATCGAGTTTAGTGAGAGGAGGGAAGGAAGATGAGTGGTCAGATGGTCAGTGTGATGGTTACCGCACCTGTTTAGGAGAAAAAAACTAAATTAAGATGATAATTAATGGGACGCTCCTGCGGATCAGGGATTAAGATGCCGACCAGCATCCCCAGCTAGTTTGATTAAGGGGATTTTTGTTGCAGGTCATTCCCCATCTCTTCCTTCATTCATTTCTCTACCATCATCTCAAATACCCCAAATATATATATTAAAAACAGTAATAATAATATTATATTATAATATTCTGTGGAAAAAACCTCACTCTTGGTTCATATTTTCATCCACAGTAGTTTCAGGTCACATTTCAGGTGCGTTAACTTCTGATTCGAGCCGACACAGAGAGTCAGAACAGTCCGCAACTATTTTGACAAACAACCAAACATTTAAGTCATTTTTAAAGTAGAAATGTTGATGATTTAGTGGTTCCAGCTTCCCCTAAGTGAGAATAAGCTGCTTTCATTTGAATTAAATTATATTACATTTAATATTTTCCTTTTGGTTTCCAAAACGAGGTGTAGAACAAATTATGATGGACATTTTCCTCTATTTTCAGACCCATTATAGACCAAACAATTAATTAAATTGTAGTAAAAATAAATAGATAAATACAGATCAATTGATGCTGCAGATAACTGTGTGCTGCAGCTCTGTCTGATCATCTGGCAGCTCATGCTTCCTGCCCTCTACAAGTGGTTTTAGTGATGTTGCTGCATCTCCGCTGAAGATTAAAATGTTATAACCAAAAGAAATGATTGACAAAACTATAAAAATAACATCTTCCCGGCATTAATTTACTAGGCTTAACTTCTAAAAGTAGTTTGCTTGTAAGCCCCTCATTTATCCCAGGTTCTTAGTAGTTCTTAATGTAATTCCTCTTCAGAATCTGTCTGGTTTTATCGGCCCCACAGAAACATTTGGGGCTCTCTAGGTCGGGGAAAAACCACCACATGAAGTATCGGTAGCATCGGAAACTAAAGCTTTCATGTTGTCCTCATTCACAGGTTGGAGAAGTCAGCAGCGGGACTTCGGGGACGATACCGCCAGCGTCCGGAGTGACAGCGGGAGCATTCGTGGAGGAATACGAGGCCGAGGGAAAGGTCGTGGGCGCGGGAGAGGTCGTGGGCGAGGTACGTTTTCTTTTTTCTTTTTTAGTTTTGTCAACTTTTCCCTCAATTACTATCAATAACTTCCAGTCATATTGTCAGTGTTACTCTCTTTTTGTACTCAAATCATCTTGTTCGAACTGTTCTGAAAAGCTGGGGTGCAAAGTTCAGCCGTTCACTGCTTATCCTTTATTCAGTAAGTGTTACTCATATTTCTCTCAGGCCGCTATGAATACTCTCAGAGCTTCCGCGACTCTCAGTCGTCCGACGGCTCTGTTCAGGTGCCCTCAGAGTTTGGCACCAACATGGTTTACTACTACGATGACGGCAGCAAGGTCCAGATGTACACAGTGGATGAAAAGCTTCTTAAAGAATACATCAAACGCCAAATGTGAGTATTTGAAAGCTGCTTAAAAAAGATATGGATCCAGGAAGCTGTGGTGCCCTGAGTGCCTTAGTATTCCTTTATTAGTTTCCTCAGCACCACCTCACCAAATGTCCACAGCTTAAAGAAGACCCATAAACCCTTTTACAGGTGCATCTGCAGGTGAAGAATCAGTAATACACAACTTCAGTTAATTATGATTTCCATCATTTAAGCCCTCAGTGTTCTGGGGAGGAAAAAAACACCTTTTAAGTGCTTTTAAATGGTCAAATCTTATTTATTTCAGTCTCAGGATCTTATATGAAGAATGCAGCCTTCATATGAGTGATTTATTCAATTATAAATACATATACTATTGAAGGAGACAAGGGGCATTAAGTGATATAGATAATTAAAAAAAAGAAGAAACTATAACAACCAGCTTTTGTTCTGCATGTGTTAGTGGATAAATGAACATCATTGCATTAAAAGGACCATCACCGGACTTCCACCTTCAATTAGCTAATAATATATTGTAATATATTTAATTTTTAATGGCTACCACTAGTAGAATTGGTCTGGTGTTACTCCTGGAGGAAGTTTCTTTTAGAATAACTGCATGAAACACACATTTCCAATAGCGCTATCCATTTTAATTTGTTCTGGTCTGGAAATCCAGACAATCTAGTCTTAATTAGCTCTTAAGTAAAACAGATAGTGACACTTTGAGCCCAATTATTCATCAGGGTATAGAAATGGTTTTGAAATTATGTTTTAGATTAGACTGTGTGTGTACAGAGCAGATCTCAGGTGTGAGGGTTTGTGACCGAGGGGGCTGATGAGCAGGTGTAGTCAGTGAAGCTCCTCTGGGACCGGTGCGTCCTGCAGGGGGCAGCGTTCACTCTGTCTCTGACTGACAGCTTTGGCCTCATTGCTGCAGCAGAGTCAGAATAGTGGAGGGTGAGGTGGACTCCTAAATATAGTCTGAGTGCCTCGGAGGGGACAGGGGATGAATTATACGCAGGCCTGAGCAAGGAAATGTGACAAAAAAAACAGGGGGAAAAAAGAGGAGTTTAGGGGGGGAGAGAGAGTGGTGATGGGTGAGAGAGGGAGACAGGAGGGGGAGGCAGAAGGGACATTCTTGTCTTCTCCTCTCTCGTCTCCCTCAGCGTTATTCAGGCTGCTCATTCAGCCGACGTTACTGCACATGAAAGGACTACCCACTGCCTGCAGGCTGAACTCGACGCACAGTGTGTGTGTGTGTGTGTGTGTGTGTGTGTGTGTGAAGTAATAGACGGAGAGCTTTTCCAACTACAGATTTGGTATTTGGTGCTCCAGTCAGAACATTTGACATTTATTGTGGCTTACAAAAGCATGATTAATAGGTTTCTCCTCTACTTAGAGCTTGTTACTGAACCTCGGTAGCAAAATGTGTCGACAATTTCCCACCATGAACTTCTGCCTCGGCTGCTTGTGTTTAACTTAAGATTTTATTCACATGAAAAATGGTTTTGGTTTATATTTTTCAAAGTAAATTACTAAACTCCCATTTTAGTATTGGATGTGATCTGCACTAAAAGTATTTTAATGATATCCTGGTATGTTGCTAACTGCTACAACTGTAGGTTATGTCATTAAACCTCTATTACTGGTTGTAGGTCTTTATTTTTATTATATTATCACAGATTAACCTTTTTTTTTTATTACGTGGTTTTCAAAATATCAGAAAATTAGATGCACACGACAGTTTCCCACAGCTGAGGGTGACGTTCATATGAGCAAGCATCTAAAATTAAAGGTATTAATTAAACATTTAATGGAAAAACAATAAAAAAGAAAGAAAAGGAGAGTGGTTATAAGTTCAATGATCCAGTATAGATTCTAAATGAAGACGTTGTTCTAATTCTCAGGTAGTTTCTCATAATGATAATAATAATAATAATAATAAATGTTATTTGTTTGACATCTTTCATACAAGAAATGCAGCTCCAAGCTCTTTACAACAAAGGAATTACATGCAAATTATGAAACATGAAATAAGCATTTAACAATAAGCATTTTACATATGATGGGAAATAAAACCAAATAATAAAATTAAATATAAAATTTAAAAAAAGTAAAAAAATCAGTATATAAAATGTATAAAATCAAACAAAATATAAAATTTTAAAAGAAGGGCAGTAGTGTGAAGCAGAGTGTCCCTGACTTTCTTTCAGCTGTTGTAATAACATTAAAAGATTTTGATGATCACTAAATGCATCGTGATGTCCTCCTCCAGCGAGTACTACTTCAGCCTCCACAACCTGGAGCGAGACTTCTTCCTGAGGAGAAAGATGGACGCGCAAGGCTTCCTCCCCATCTCCCTCATCGCCAGCTTCCACAGGGTGCAGGCTCTCACCATGGACATCAGCCTCATCATGGAGGTAACGTCTCACAATATAAACAATAATAATAATAATAATAATAGAGGAGTCAAGAATAATAAAGATGCTTCTTTGACAATTGGAATAATTTAAAATAAAAGATCAGGAACACAAACTTGTTAGGTTTTGACATCTATAGCATAGTTCAGACTGCTGGTCACACTCTAGGCTTCAGAATTAGGTTAATGCATCCGTCCTTGTTTTATTAAATCCTCCTCTCCAGGCTCTGAAGAGCAGCAAAGAGGTGGAGCTGGTGGACAACAAGGTTCGCTGTAAAGCCGACCCGGAGCGCTGGCCCATCCCCACCCCCACCATCGTGGGCTCCCCTCGGACCGACTTCTCCCAGCTCATCAACTGTCCTGAGTTCGTTCCCCGACAGACCTTCAGCGCCACAAACTCCGGTCAGTGTTCAACTCCGCTTCTCCTTTAGGACACCAAAGTGAGGGTTGAGTGAGAAACTCATTGCTGTATTTCATCTTTTCATGGGTGTTTTTGACGACAAGAACGGTATTGACTCTATTGTTAGCCTTATCCTGTAAGTAATAATTCATATGTGCTGGTTATACTTATTACTTTTCAACTCACACAAGTTAATAATTATCATGAATTAGTGCTGAAAGGTTTTGTTTATTAATCAAGGAGTTGAATGAAAGGTTTAAAAAATACCTACGTTTTCTAGATTTCCCAAGTTTTCTAGATATTTGGCGTTGAAATGAAATTGATCCAATAGATCACCTCAGCTGGCTGCCGACAAAAAGCCACACAAAGACAAAGGTGGAACCAGTGATTTAGTCAATTTAGCAAATATAAATGACCTCAGTTACCTTAATTGATTATCAAAATTGTCTACAGTGAATATAAGTTTAGCTGTAGGGTCTCCTTATGCCAAAGATGTGATCTCTGTCAGCCACTGGGCTTTATAGAAATATCTATTTGAATATATACAGTACATACAGACTCTCCATCTCTCTCCAGTAACATTTATTGTTGAGTCAGTTTGAAGAAACTGAATCTGAGATATCTGTCTTTAGCACCTCGGTGGCTAAATGCGAGCTGACGGTGTGACGCATGATGATGATGAGGTTGTCTTGATGATGATGATGATGATGATGATGATGATGTGTCGGGCCTTTCAGCTTCATCGCCTGTGAAGACGACTCCTCCCGAGTCCGCCGAGCCTCAGGACTCGGCCGAGCCCAGCTCCTCCAGCCAGGAGTCGCTCCCTGACTCCTCCAAAGACGCCCCCGCCCCGAAGCCCGACCCCGAAGCCTGGATCCAGGTGGAGAAACGCCACCGACAGCCCTCTGGAAAGGCGAAGGTATAAACAAACACGGGGGAAAAGAATCTCCTTGGAGTCTTCATCTGTGTCTCTCAAACATCACATTTTCATTTTTCATCCCATCCCATCATCCTCTTATTTCCTGTTTCTCACCTTATTTAACCTTTTCCACGCCCTCCATCCTCTGTCCTCACCTGTCCTTTCCTCCTCTTCCTCCATGTTTGTGTCCTCCACCTTTTCGGCCGGCAGCATGTCAATGATGATGTGTCTGTTTTCGGCTCTTCTCCTCCCTCAGCGCTCCAGTTCGACCGCCTCCCCTCTGCAGTTGAGTACTTCCTGCTCTCACTTTCCTCCGGCCCGTTCTTCTCTGTGCTGTTCAGTCATTTCACGTCTCATATTTACTGTCGCACCCCAAACTTTTCTAATGCTAATTTATATTTGCTTAACCTCATTTTCATATTTATTTTCCTCCCTTTATCTTATCTCACCTAACGTCCACGACCATAAATTTTGGAAAAGTCCTGTTTATTTTGTGTTATGTACACAGTTTGAGTCACATTAAAGGAGTAGCACACTCTATTAGAGTATAATGATGAATCTGTTTGTTGTGGTAGAAAATTAACCATTATTAGCTCAGATCAACTGATGAACCTCCATGAGATTTAGGAATGCAGCGATACCACTTTACCTGGGTACTTGCTGATACTTCGTACTAATTCTAAATAATTTTTAGCTTATTAGACAATTTCATTTAAAAGAAACCACAATTTTTTTTGCTTTGACAGTTTTTAACCTGCCTGCCTGGTCTGATGTCACACAGCCAACATAGACACTGATGTGAAATTAATTTTGTTATTGATATAAGCATTTAAAGCAGTTGTAAAAAGGAAAATTATAAGTAAAGATAATGTTTTATACATGACAACAACAGAGAAAGCAACACATCAGAAAAGAAAACACCAGCGAAGGAGCTCAGATTATTTTTAAATTAAACAGTGTGACTTATTTTTAGTCTTAAAAGTTAAAAGAGATAAAACACTAGCTGCCACCTGTCATGTTGGATAGGTTGGTTATAATGTCCAAGCGTTCGGACAGATATCAGAGTGGTATCAATGTTATTACCCTTCGTTAATTGCTGTGCCTTCGTTGTGTCGTCCAGGAGCGCAGCGAGGCGTCTCCACACAGCCAGCAGCCTCCTCCGCAGGCCGAGCCCTACCAAGAAGAGTTGGACTTCATGTTTGACGAAGAAATGGAGCAGATGGCGCCCAGGAAGAACAAGTTCACCGACTGGTCAGACGAGGACGACTCAGACTACGAGCTGGACGACCAAGACGTCAACAAGATCCTCATCGTCACCCAGACCCCCCCCTACATCCGTAAGCACCCCGGTGGCGACCGGACGGGCAACCACGAGTCCCGAGCGAAGATCACCACCGACCTAGCCAAAGCCATCAACGACGGGCTGTTCTACTACGAGCAGGACCTGTGGAAGGGGGGGCCTGAACAGAACGAGTGCAGCAAGGTAAGAAAAACACGGAGAATTGGCTTTAAAGGGGGGAAATTGAAAAAAGAAAACTTGCAGTGATAAAGAAAGAGTAAAACAGTTTGGTTCCACAATAGAGAACTAATCTAAACACCAATGGCATATATTTTATAGCTATTACACTATAAAACAACAGCTTATCTAAAGGACTTGACCCCAGTGTTGTCAGTATTATTATCCTTTTTACTGGCTGAATGATCCACATGAAGTGAGAATATGTACACAACTAAATCCAAATGTTTATCTGCCATTCAGTACCTACCTACTTTATCCCTGTCTGGTTTTGACAGTTAATATATAAAAGAAATATATGTTGGGATTTAACAAGTGGTAAGTTCAATTTGGCTATCAGAAATAATTAATATCAAAGATAATTAATATTTATCAAAGTTAATGGAACTTTGAATAAAGTCCACCTCAGTTGGGGCACCACCTCGGAAAACGAGGAAAAGATAGCAGTTTTAGTCTCATAAAAATACTAAACTATCAATTTGGAATTATGTTTTATAATTAATTTAATTATTACTACCAAAATTACCACATTGATAGCTAGCTGAAGGATTTTAGAGTTCTTGACAGTGTAGAGGTTGGCAGGTATTAAAACATTTATTAAAACAGAACAAAATCAATCAAACAATGTCAGTGTCTATGACTAACTAACAAACAATAGTGTGGGTGTGTGTGTGAGTGTGTGAGTGATTGATTGATTGATTGATTAGGCTGAGGAATGTGAGATAGGACCACAAAGGTGGGGGAGAGCCCCAATGGTGATGGCCAGACCCCCTGGGGTGTGGGGCAGGCTCCTGGCTAGTTAGCAGCTTGATGCTAACTTGCTGGCAGACTCTGGGTCGTACCTGCTGGCGCTGATCTGCTTAGTTCAGGCAGGACTTTGTGTCGCTACCATGAAAGAGGTGGCTGCTCTTGTACAGGCCACACTGAGGCAGAGAACACTGAGCTTAGCTCAGTTGACCCTCAGGGGTCCAGGGCTGGAAGAGAGAGGAGATCAGGAGAGAGCTCGCCTGTCCTCCCCAGGGCAGACATCGGAAAAGAGAAAGTTCAGTGGGGATGACTTGGTTTTGTTGGCCTGAGGTCGTCCCACTCTGGCCAATGGTGGCTGTGGAGCTGTGTCCAGGGGTGATTTGGGGAACGGAGTCCAATAGTTCCACAGACAAAGAAACATGTGGTCTTCACCGTGTGGTGAGGCCCAACATACATTAAAGAACATGTTTGAGCAAGTCTGTCATTGAGAAATGAAGAAAAGAGCTGACAGGAGTAAACCAGTGCTGAAATCATGCCTGAACAAGCAGGTATTTACACTATTGCACCATTCACAGAAAAACTACAACAGTTTTTCAATTTGAAGCCACTGAAGTTAACTCAAACTTTGCTGTACCAGAAGCGGATATTCATCCAGGAGAAACAGATTGGACCAAAACACAATGAATTATGTGAAACATACAATAGAAATATATAAAAAGTGCTAAAAATACAAATGACACATAACAGTAATTAATCCAGCCCAACCATCAGTGACCGAGGTGTTTTCACCATCACTACCCTGTGATCAATAAGAAACTATCAATAGTTTTTGTTCCAAATGCTTTCGTCAGACACCAATGTTAGCCGTTAAGCATTCATTTTTAAAAGTTATGTAATTATTACCATATTGTATCACTTGTTATTTATATTTAATTAATACTAAAAGGATAGAATGGATAAAATGTCAGTTTAAGTATATTTCTCTTTCTTCAAAACCACCAGACTCCATTGACAAAAACAGTAATTTTACCTCTCAGAACACAGCAGTTGTTAGTTTACCAATGCCTCTATCAGTTAGTTTGTTTCTGTTATTGTGTCACTTTGGTGTTTTAATTTGTTATTTTGGGATTCAAACTAATTTGTTTGTTGATTTATTGAAGCAGCTGTAGCTCAGCCAACTCTTATGTTTGATGAGGTAAAATTACTGTTTTTGTCAATGGAGTCTGGAAGCTTTGAAGGAGGCAAAGACAGAGAGAGAGAGATGGCTTCAGTTCTTTAGTTGGGCCTTTTTTTAGGTGGCTGAAATAGTTTCTGTTGCCTTACTGTCTGCTCTTCCAAACTGCAGTCTACTGTAGTTAAAACATTGAATATGTATTAACTGTATAAGTAAAATAAAAGCTATCCCTTTTTAAGTGAACTATAAATGTGTCAGGAGGGAGAAGGAGGGAGACTAAGGAGTGCCTGAGAGAAAATGGAGGAAAGGCCAAACCTCAGATGTGATGTTGGCATCCAGCTGCCAGTAAACCAGATTGTTCTGGTTTTTTCGACCATATCGAAAAACATGATTCACTTCCTGTCATTGAATCCGCTGCCCTTGGCTTCATCCACCCACAGTCACTGTGCCACTGGGTCAACATGGTCTCTGTGTCCACAGTTACAGGCCGAAACACTGTCGTGGACATTCGTGCTTAGACTGCGCTAGTCGGGAACCTGATATTTGATCTTATGGCTCAAAAATAGGTCAGACAGTGTCATCACTGTTGATCTCAAGCGCTGAGAGTTTGCATCATGTCCTTTTGAGACACTGAACAAAAACAGTAAAATCATTTTATAATGAAGACGCACAAAAATAGTTGCAGCCTTGTGGTGTCCTCCGGTTTTGGGTTTCAGACGCTTCCCTCCAGCGCAGCACTCCTGGCGCTCTGAGCTCTTTGACATAAAGATTTTGTGACAGAGCTGTTAAATCTTGCACTGTAGAGGGGGACAGAAATAAACTACTATTCATCGCCTACTGTAAGAGCCTCCAGATTACATGTGTGTCATGCAGCTGCTGCCAGAGCTGAGTGACCTGCTTTTAGGAAAAGCTGTCTCGTCTGCGGAAACGCTGTGTGTAGAAACACCCTCTGTAGCTTAGACAGCATTGTGTAATCTTCTTTTATTGCAGAATTTATCATTTATAGTCATTCTTAATGATCCAGTTACAGTGATAGACACTTTTTTAGACACAGTTCAGTTAAATCAGCAGGTTGATGCACAAAAACTGGAGCTGAACTCTTCTTTGTTGCTTCTTAGAGCTGAAAATGGAACAAAACTTGATTTTTCTTTTTCCCTCTTAAAGTTGCTTTTAGTCGAGTGAAAATGCAGCATTACTTCAGTGAACGTTGAAAAGAGGAACTGTACAAAAAAAAAAAAAAAGAATCCTGTTGACTTCAGTGACTCAAGAGGTTTTAGTTTCGAGATTAAGATTCTTTTTGGGGCACAAATTCACCTTCAGCCTTGTCTCCTGAAATACAAATTAATTTTTCTATGTTATCATGTAACCATGAGTCAGCCTGTATCGAGCTGATGAAACATAAAAACTATTATTTAATGTGAGTAAACTTTTTTTTACAATGGCAGAATAATCCAAAAAATAGCATTTATCTTGCAGTAAAGCTAAAAAATTATTTCTTAAAGTCCCGAATGTACAAACGATTTTTAATCTGTTAATCTGCAAATAGTATTTGAATTTATATATTGCATAATTTGATTATTCCCATAATATACATAATAACTACATGTTTTAACAGCGTATTATAAGTTCTCCATGCAGTATCTCTATAAATAACTAGAGGAGTTTTTAAAAACTTGATTGTAAAAGTATAAAAGTTACCAAATGTCCCTCTCAAATGAGGCAGGACGTGAGTAAATACCAGTCGTACTAATAACATGAAGTGTTCAGTCAAACAGTTTGAAGGCTTCAGCGTCGTCAGCTCATTTTCAGTTCAAAGGTTGTCAGTAGCGTGTCCACATGTGGGAAATGTCACGCCTGAACACACATGTACCAAGGTCACCGTGATGGCTTTTTTTTTTACTCTGTGCTTACGTGTAAAGTTCATAGTACGCTGCACATCTGCTGTGTGTCACACGAGCTGCCGTGGCTGCAGCCCGCCGGCACATCTAGTATTTTTACCCCCATGTCACAGTGTTATCAGTTTAAACAACCTGAGAGCTTCCAGAGTAATGCACCATCATATCTGCAGGAATACTGTGATCAAATGTTAATCACATTGTCCTGCAAAGCTGAGATCGTGCAAAAAACCATAAACTAAACTTTTCCTCTCCAACATAAACTAGTATTATTGTTTTAAAGTGCTTTTACAGAGAGGTTTATTGGTTTAATTGACTAAACTCAGCAATTTAAACTGAACTCTAACTGTTAAGTAAACAAATATGATAGAAAATAATCTACAGTTCATATTTTAAATATTTTTTAATATTTATCTTTTGATGATGTTGATTCATGTCTTTTAGTGTTTCGTTATTGGTGTTTTTACCTTTGTCTAACTGTTCCTGTGTTCCTCAGCAGGAGGTGGAGAACTTCAAGAAGCTGAACTTCATCAGTAAAGATGAGTTTGACACTCTCACCCCCAAAGTGCCCGTTGATCCGAACCAGGAAGTCCCGCCTCCTCCGATGCCAGGTGGGTTTGTGGAGAGACGCGAGCTGAGCTTCCTGTCTGTCCGCCGCTTTCTGCACTTCAAACACACCTTTCTCTTATTTCTCAAACATCTGGTTGTTAGTTCAGTTTCTACACTCTTCTTTTGTTGGTTTGTGTGACTTTAACTATATTCAAACCGCTTTCATGAACAAAATCAGCATAATATTGATCTTTAATTTACTTTAACTCACCAGGATGATAATCAAAAGCTTTCCAGAGAGTCATTAAGAAAACATCGTCAGACCTGAAACAATTAGTTGATTAATTAATTAGTTAATTGACAGAATATTAGTTGGCAACTATTTTGAAAATAGAACAATAATTAGATTTTCTTTTCAAGCAGAAATGCCAAACTTTTCTGTTTCCAGCTCCTTAAATGTGAGAATTTGCTGCTTTACTGTTTCCTGTCATTATGAATTGAACATCATCAGGTTTCTGACTGTTGATCGAACAACAGAGAAACGTTTTTATAGACCTGATGAATAATCAATTAATCAAGAAAATAACCGACAGATTAATCGCAGCCCCACTTTCAGCAGACCTCAGTTACACGTGCCTGTTGTGCTGTCAGAAACGGTTAAAAAGAGTCTCGTGGTATTTAAATCATCTGTTTTTGTTTAAACGTCTTGTGCTCTCAGTGGACAGCGGAGCAGAATTGGCTCGCTCTCTGCCGACAACGGTCCCAGATTCGCCCAGCGCTCACCAACCTCGAACCCCCAGAACGCCTCGCACACCCGGACGCCAGGATCCCAACAAGACGCCTCGTTTCTACCCCGTCATGAAGGAGAGCGGCACCATCGATGGACAGGTGAGCTATAACAGAGATAATCATCCCAGTTGGTCCCCATGAGGGTGCTGAAGATAAATCTGAGGGGATCTAAGATGTTGAACAGGATCAGAACATATCACTGATGTCAGACTGTCCACTAAGTTTAAGTAGTGATTTACTGCCTGTCTATTTAAAAATGTACTTTTTAAAGACGTGCCGATCTAGAAAACAACCCTTGTGACTTTATCACAGTGAAACTTCCCCTTTCACTTTCTCCCTCCTTTTGGTGGCTTCTGAGCCCATTGTTGAGACTATAGTTGATCCATTCCTGTGGAATCAGACACAATAGATGTACAGTGATTCCCAGTTTACAGACTGGAGACGACACAAGTCTCAATGGTTTTGTTTGTGCAGTTGCTGATGCTGGAAACACTCTTTTGTTAATACAGCCTGATATTTTGTCCCTTGTTGTTGCGCCGTACTGAGAGCTGTTGTGTGTAAACTGTACATGTTTCAGCCTGAACTGTTGCCTGGTTTGCATGTTTTGTTTACATGGTTATGTTGTCACAAGAGGATCAGACATTATTTGCAAATACGTCTCCGTTTTCACCTTCTCTGCGTATCAAATGACCGTTTTAGATATCAACACTGAGGAGTCATTTTACAACATTACTTTTAAAATATATTGTTTTGAGCTTGGAAAACTGCCCTGCCACTTTCTGAAGCCCGTCATGTAAACAGCCGTTTGTAAAACATGAATAACAATTAATCTGTTGTCGTGACTTCCTGCTGCAGACGCCGAGGAAGAAGAAAACCAGCCACAGTTCGAACCCTCCTCAGGAAGCCCACATCGGCTGGGTGATGGACTCCCGCGAACACCGGCCGCGCTCTGCATCCATCAGGTCCGACTGCTCGTTTTACGTAAAGCTTTCAGTCTTTCGTGACTGTAAAGATGCTGTAAATGTAAATGAAGAAGAAGAAGTTTTGGTTGTTCTGCTTGACTGTACTCGGTGTCAGTAATCCACTAAAACAAGATGCTGAAGTGCTTTGTGTACCCACACATGGTGTTAATTACAGATCTCCTGATCAGGTTGTTTTCACCCTGAGAAATGTAATATTTAGTTCTGCAAGAACAGACAATCTGATCTATTTCCTACATAACTCACATGCACAGTCTGGTTTTGACCAGACAAATGGATAGCTTTCACTGTAGTACAATAGCAAGTCTATTTTCTTTTGACAAACTAACCAATATTAACTGTAAATCCATGTAGGCGATTTATATCAGAAATATAAAAACATTGACCAAATGTTTGAGCAACATCTAAACACATTTTTAAATTGGTTTCTTACCGTAGTTTCTCGTTGAGAGTAGCATTTGTATTTACATTTATTGTTTTTCTGATTAATCCATCAATAAATCTACAAATAACGGTGGACATCTTTGAAAAGATGGTCCAAAACCTCCAAAATATTCCATTTGCAATGATATAAAAGGCAGAATCCTCATGTTTTAGAGGCTTTGGCGAGTAAATATTTTGACTTAATAGCCAACATAAACGATAATTTGATTATGAAATTAATTCGATCAGGTTTACAGGATGCAACAAATAAAACTACGCACAGAAGAGATATCTTTTATCTTTAGTTATCAAGACACTGGATGAATAACATCAAGTTTCTAGTCTTGCCACTCAAACTTCTTCTCCCCTCCTCGGTCCTCCTACAGTAGCTCCAACGCCTCTCCGTCAGAAGGAGCCCCGCTGTCGGGGAGCTATGGCTGCACCCCCCAGTCTCTGCCTAAATTCTGGCATCCATCCCACGAGCTGCTGAGGGACAACGGCTTCACGCAGCAGGGATACCACAAGTACCGCAGACGGTGCCTTAACGGTACGGAGACAACAAAAAAAACCCTGACCAAAGATTCAGTGACGAGTGCAGGAGTTCATAATCTTCTGTGTGTGAGTAATTTTCTCTGGTGACTGAATGGATGTTTTTCAGAGAGGAAACGGTTGGGGATCGGCCAGTCCCAGGAGATGAACACTCTGTTCAGGTTCTGGTCCTTCTTCCTGAGGGACAACTTCAACAGGAAGATGTACGAGGAGTTCAAACAGTGTGCGGTGGAAGATGCCAAAGAAAACAACAGGTGAGGAGGATGTTACGCGATGCTTAAAGCTCTGTGCGAACTTATATCTATGCTGAGGGCGGAAAATGCAAAATATTCAGAAAGTAAATAACCAACTTGTGGTGGAAATGAGCCCTAGAGACAGACAAACGGCAAATATGGATTGCTTCAGTTGTGTGACTTTATCTGCAAAAGCCACACCTTTAAAGCCCTAAAGCTCCTTTTTGGGTGGAGCCCCGTCAGCCCTGTAGTTTTACCCTCTCTGCATCACTTACTGCTGACAATAACTCTGTCTTAATAATGCTGTGTGTCGGATAGTATTTTTGCTTTAAAAGCCACATCCCTGCTTAATACAGCTCCAACTTGTGGCGAAGGAAACACTAGCATGGCGCTGGGACGACGGGTTCTTTGACCTCTCACCTCAAGATCGCCTACTTAGTGTTTAGTGTAAAAAAAAAAAAAAGTGTGCATATGAAGGTTAATTTGTTGATTAATGTGTCAAGCAAAAATACCAATGTAGGTACTATATTTCTTGAAAATCAGGTCAGAAGTTTTTCAGTAATCCTTCTGAAAAACAGACAAACAAGCAGATCTGAAAACATAATCTCCTCAGTGGAGGTAATGCATAAACTATAAATACTGCAATGACTTCAGGAATATCACCAAAAACATGTAAAATAAGCAGCGTGAAGGAGACGGATAGACTTTCCTTTGCAAACGATCACACGCTGGGTATTAAAGAGTTCATATGGAGGCTGGAAATCCTTGAAAATGCTTGAATGTTTTAAAAAAACTGCTTGAAATCATAAGTAAGATGACGCCACACTGGGTGTAAATACCTTGTTATAAATACCTTGTTAATATCTTAAGTACTCAAGTATTTTTTGATTAGTTTAGGTTAGAGGTGCTTTAGCTACGTCAGCAGTTAAGTCGTTTAAGTAGTTTTGTATAACAAAGGACTGCAGGAGCAACAATATGTTTTTATATTTATATTTACAGCCATAACATACATTTATATCACATTTATACCTTTCACTGCTGTTATATCTTATTGTCTTATACTCTGTTTTTCTATTTATTTGCCCTTTACATGCATCTTTGAGTAGCTTTTATTTTATTTGTATATTTTTCTTTATCTTATATATATATCTGTCTCCCTACCAAAGTGAGTATTTGAACATTATATCTCAGTGAACAGTTTACTTTTCAGATAAAGAGACAGAGCCTAATTAGTACATTAGTATATTTATATTTATAAAAGCTTAGAAATGTTTGACGTGCTTGACTTTAAAAGGTGCAGGAACCCTGTCTTTCTGACAGCAGAGGGTTAACGGAGGAGGCCGCCTCGCTCTTACATTGTTGTGTGTCTGCCAGAAGCGCCTCCACACACCTGCCAAACCCACATTCTTGTCTAAATAAGTAGGCGGCTCAGCCGTTGCACATTAAAGTGAATGTAGGTTCAGGGTGTATTGGCAGACAATGCTACAACCCCATCAGCTGTTAATGCAGCAGCCGGCATCGACTTAGTCTGACTGAAAACTGGTCGACTGGTCCGTCTGGTTCCCCTTTCAGCTACATTAAAGACATTAATCGTATGAGAGACTGTTTTTTTTTTGTGAATTGTTGGCGGCTCGTGTGGGAAAATGGCTGACGATCAGCTCATAGTGCAGTAATACGTCACATCAGATCCTGTCCATGTAAACACACTTGTGACCAGAAGCCAGATTTGAAGCAGGGTGTCATTTGTTGACTCATATCTGAGGTCAGAGAGCAGGTAAATATTAGTTTTTTTCCCCTGCAGGTACGGACTGGAGTGTCTCTTCAGATACTACAGCTACGGTTTGGAGAAGAGATTCAGGTTAGATCTGTTCAAGGACTTCCAAGAGGAGACTCTCAAGGACTTTGAGAAAGGTAATAAACACCAAGGAAGCAGCTCCAAACGTCACCTGCCAGAATAAAATCACATTTTTTCCACCGGTCAAATAAACACGTTAATGGTGCGAAGCCACAAAGCTGAATCATCAAATTAAGGAATAAAAACTGAGAACGTTCATATTGTTGCAGGTTTACAGGTGCAGACACTTTTATATAAGATAAGGTGTTGGAAATCAAATGAAGTGAAAACGTCACAGGATAAATGGCTAAATTTTAACAGGCATTTCATCCTGTGACAGTTTAAAAAAGCACAAATAAAGATTTAGATAATGATAAAGTGATAATAAGGGCATTAATAACATTTAGTGTAAAGCTTGAGAGCAGTAAGGTTTGAATTTAATAACTGTAATGTTTGTATTTCTGAGCCGTTTAAAACATCAGTGAAGTCCCATTTTCCAAACTACCTCTGCAGCTTCACATTAAATCTCCACAGCTGCAAAATCTTTCAAATGTGGAACTCAAATTAACTGTGGAGGCAAATAATCCCCGTTTTGCTTGTCTGTAACCTCAGTCGACCTTTGTGTTACATCATTTATTTATTTATTCATTAATCTCAATAATAATAACAATAATAAACATTTATTACCTCATCTGTTCTCAGCTGCTTATGGTGTCATAAACTAGTTAGTATCTGTTTTAAGCCATTTATCAGTATTAATAAATAAATCTGCTCCATTATCAGTAGTTTTAAATACATTTATGACCTAATACACTTGTACACACAGTTAATAAATCCTTTTATAACAAACTGTAAAACTGGTATCAGCCAATATATAGATTCTTTTTTAAAATTGTGATTTATAAACGATTTCAAACCCTAAATATAAAGAATTAATTACTTTTAAACACAAGTTTTTCTGTCCAGTTAAAGGGATAATGCATGTCTTTATATACATTATTACAAACGTACTAATTGTTAAAAGCTAAATATTAAGAATTACCCGTATTTGTCCTGTAAACCTGCTTGACCTGATTTAAAGGTCCACTCTGCAGCGCGTGTGTGTGTGTGTGTGTGTGTGTGTGAAAAGAGGGAGAAAATAACGGATTAAAGTCGATTTCTCAACCTATTTCAATTGTGACTGGGTGAAGCAGAGCGGAGGATTGCCAGTGAAGGCTGCAGCCACTTATTTCCAGCCGAGTTATTTTGGTGCTCAGTTAAACGGTTCCCATTCACCTCCCAATCCCCCCTCCCTCCCCCCCGTCCTCCCCCGTCCGCGGTCAGACTGGAGGCTGATCTGCCAGAGAGATGTGACGCTGAAGTTATCTGAAGACTAAACGACGTCTGTCACCAACAAATCCTGCCCTCATTAGTCTGTAACAGCTGCGATAATCAATGTAGTGATGGTTGGAGGACCAAAGCGACCTCATGTGACCATAACTCTGTCTGGGAGCCATTAAGTGTCAAGAAAATAGTTTTCATTGGCTAAACAAGAAGCTACTTATTCATCAAACTTAACTGTTAACAGTCCAATATGGATGTAAAGGTCTGAAAATGTTTATTTACTGCTTATTATAGAGTAAACTACAGAGTATATAGAGTATTCAAGGAGTTATTCTGGACCCGGCTTATGTTTGTGCTGCTCTAAAACTCATTGTTTTCAATTAATTTTCAAATTCTCACCCAAAAAGTGTGTTTTTTCTAAATAGCAGATCGTATTACCCCCACTCACACAAAAGTTGCTGCATTTCTACTGAAAAGAATGTTTATATCTGGAGTTTATAGTAAACATGCTCAGAAAATCTTCTTGTTGCACGAAGTGAAGAGAAAAATAACACCAATGAGCTGCTGAATATGTACCTGAGTTCCCCCGTGGCCTTGAAGAATTGGTTTTTACCTGAGAGTTTCTTACCAAACCGGTTTCCCTGTCCTCCAGGTCAGCTGTATGGACTGGAGAAGTTCTGGGCCTTCTTGAAATACTCTAAAATGAAGAACCAGCCCATCGACCCGAAGCTGCAGGAACACCTCTCCCAGTTCAAGAACCTGGAGGACTTCAGGGTGGTGGTGAGTGATATCACAAAGATCTCAGTGAATGAAGTTTTTTCCTCTTGTTTGTCCTCTTTTTCAGAGAAAACATGAAAAATCACCATCATTTAACACATTTTACTGCTTTTACTTCAACTAAAGTCAAGATTAAAACAATAAAACTCTACTTTTACATCTTAAACACCATCTTTTAACAACATGTTTGTAATCAGGAGCAGCTGCAAGAGAATAAAATCAATTCTGCAGCTCTGATTATTTCTATTACTGACCGATTAGGGATTTGTACACAACGAGTATTTTGTAGAAGACATTAATTAATTGTATTAACTGTATATTTGAACATTATAACTAAACTTTAATTGTTGCTAAAATAATCAATCAACATCTTTAGTTGTCGTTACATTAAAAGCATTTAGTGCGTCATGTGTAAAGTACATTCAGTGCAATGGTAGAATAAATAAGAATAAAGTCTTAATCTTTATAATTCCTTTGTTTATTACATTTTTTATTATCAGTAGATTGATGGAAAACTAATCGGATGCAAGTTTCATAACCGATTAATCGTTTAAATCCATTTTTCAAGAACTAATTCCAAAAATCTGATTGTGATTATTCCAGATTCAAATGTGACAATCTGCTGCTTTTCTTGGATTTGCATTTTAATAGATTTAATATTTTAGTTTTTTCTAAGTAAATCGATCATTACTTTATTTAAAGAAATTGATTGATGGATTTAAAAATGATGTTATTGCTGCGTCCATGGAAATAACAGACTGTAGAATGTTGTAATTGATCAATCAGAGTCAAGTATTCAACAAAACTGTGTAATAATGTTTTATAGACCAACCAATTTATTGATTAAGTGAAAAAAAAACAGTAATCTGATTAGTTGGTAGTAAAATAATGGTTAAACAGCCTCCACCAGGCGTCTAGAAGCAACGCAGAGATTTTTAGTTTTGCTTATTTGCTTACAGCACCGAGTTAATTTTCATTTATCAGAGCCCACGTTCATCACATAGTTCAACACGGAGCACGTTATCAATAACGTCAGACGCTACACTTGTAAAGTGAAAGTGTCGCACAGCAGCACAAAGGAGCAGCAGTCACATGATCAGTGAGATCAAGATTTCAGATTTAAGGGGACGATCTAACGTTATTGATCAAAGATGAGATGCTTTTATTGTGAAAAATCTGGTGTGAGCGTCTCCTCCCCGTTTTTTGGCGTGTGTTCATGTAACGGCCTCTGACCTCTTGTGTCCGCAGCCCCCGATGGGAGAGGAGGGAGGCAGGAGGAGACGTCACTCATCCTCGGCCGGGGATGAAGGGAGGCGTCGGCGACATCCTTCCAACACTACCTCAAAGCCTGCGCAGGCCTCCAAATCCTCTAACGCCGCCGCTGCTGCCGCCGCTCAACCTGCCGCTGCCGCCACCGCCGCACAGAACACACCCAAAGACAACGCCCAGAAAAAAACAGCAGCAGCGGGGAAGAAGGCCGAGCCCGGAGCCGGGAAGAAGGAAAGTGTTGCCTCGACTAAATGAAGCTCCCTCCTGCAGGCGAGGGCTTTGGATAGAAGTGATGTAGAGCGCGGCGGCGGCGGCGGCTCTGAGCTCAGCGTTCGCTCTTTTCAGCGGCAAACAGTTTGGTTATGAAGAGAGACTGAGCGTGGTTGACTTAATTTGATTGTTTTTATCAGTGCATTACATTTTAAAGCAAGCAAGCGTAGGCAGTGAGCTTGAATCTGTGCGCCTGACAGCTCGTAACGTTTACAAAAACAACAACAACAAAAAAAATGCATTCCCTGCATTTTGCCTTTTTACTTCTCTCAGATGCCAAACTTCTTCTCCTCAGTCTGTAAACAGCTCTGGTCTGTAAAACAAAAACAAAAAAAAGCTCTCAGCCGGTTGAACTGTGATTCTAGTTTGCCAAGATAAGAGATCCCCGCAGATCGTCTGATCGTGTGCCTTAATCTGATCCACCAGGAAGACGAGAATAGTCCAAATAGTTCCTTCTGAAGTCTTCCTAATTGATTATTCGGGGGGTTGAACGCGTTTAAAACTGACACCACTCGCAGTTTTTCTTCCGTTTCTCTCTTTTTTTTTTTTATCATCCATGACAATCATTGCTGCAGTTATTAATTAGCGAAGGACTGACCCCCCCGAGGCTGCGGCGCCTTAACAGATGTGCCCTGATGTTTTTAAAGTCTGACTGACAGGCGACACACCCAAACGATCGCGCCGGTTTTTAATTAAAACCTGCAGAAAATTTACGACAAATTTACCTGGGAAGCTTTAAGCCCAGTTTTACACCCAGAGGTAGTATAATTTATTGTTTTATTTTTGTTTTTATTTTTCCATTTACTTGATTTGATGGAATAGTCTTAGGTAATCATTGCAGTTTTTAATGGCTTTTGCTATTGAATATGATAAAAATGAAATGTCTCTGCTGGAATTATGGGTGTGAGCTAGCAACATAAACTACAGTATAACTTTAGCTTGAAGTTTATTTCACATTATGTTTGAGGCTTGGTGCTCTAGAGCACTTAAATTGTTAACTTTACTTTATCAGTGGACTTAAAAGAGGTTTTAGAGTTGAATTTAAAGAAAAAAAATGTAAATACTATAAAAAATCATTTGCTATTCAATAATTCTTTTGATTTTAAGAAGTGATTTGTTTTATCGGTAGTGTGGTTTTGAGTGTGTTTTAGGATAAAGCAATGCATGTTAATGCCAGAGTCTTGAATTGTAAAATGCAAAAAAATATAAAATAACCGTTGATTGTATGAGCTCGTGTTTGTGTGATCTGTCTGACTGTCTCACTCGGCACATTTCTCTCCCTCGTCTACCTTTTCATGTGGCGTGGTGTTGCTGAGGGCGAGTCTTCGAGCCTGATCAGCAGGTTTTTGTTCCCAACAACTCAAATAAGAAACCGTCTCATGATCTCGGTCGACTGTAAATCTACAGTCCCACCAAGTGCAATTCACCAGTTATCATCTCTGGCAGAGTAAACAAGCACTTAGGAGGAAAAAGTGTTTACACAACGTGTGCAATTTCAGATAACTGCTGAATAAGAGCGGCAACACCGGGGAAACGGGGGAAGGTTTGAGCCTAGAAACACAACCAATGATGCAACATAAAATAAAACCTTTGAGATCGTAACAAGGCCCGACGGTGTCAAATGAGGAAGGAAATAGCATTTTAATGTGTTAAAAATGCACATTTTGGCCTGAAAATATGTTAATAATATCACACTATTAAGAAATATAACACCAACAGACAAATACTTAATTAAATCTATGAAGAAGAAATACTAAAACTACGTTATTTTATTTTTAATTATAAATTAGTGACTGTTTGTTTCACTACGGGTCCGTTGGAGGGACAAAAATCACCTAAAATCTCGATTTAATACAAACTGTCAACTTCTACAGAGGTGGGCGGGTGTCTTGTTGCCTTCAAAGCCCCTCGTAAATCTTAGTTTTGAATGACGAGAGGATCTTAGTGGGATCATCGAGTGCATCTGTACAATTACAGTAATTCTTCTGTTTAATAGGCATCTGCTGTGTTTTTATTTAAAATCCTAGTGAAGCCGAACCTTAAATGTTAAATTTGTATATTTCTGTATGTGCCTGTGTTGTTTATTGTCACGTCTGTCCAGTTTCCCTCTTTGTCTCTAATTTAAACTCCTCTATTAATGAAGTTTGCTGACATTTATTCTACAAAGCCTTTATTTTTCTTTTCTCACAGCAGCAGCAGGATAACATTTATCAGTGGCTTTAGTAGTTTATGCATTAAAAATGGTAAACAATGAGATACCAGATGATGCAACAAACTAATTAGGCTGTTATTTATTAATCAGATAAACCTATCTGATGTAAAGTGAAAGGAAATATAAAATTACACTCCTGGACTACCTACACAGAGGATTAAAATCAAATTAATGGACATTTTACAGCAAAAAATAAGCCTCTAATCCTATTTATAGCAGTAAATGTCATTAGCATTGGTGCTAAACCTGTCACCTGGTTATAAGTTATCACATTTGTGAATTTAACAGTAAAATAAGAGAAATAGAGCAGTTTTAATCTTAAAATATGTTTCAAATGTAGGTTTATTTGGCTTCTGGTGAAAGGATTAGCCAATTAGTCAATTAATAAATCAACAAAAAGTTCATCAGCAGCTATTTTGATTATAAATGAATGTAAATAAATCAATTTAATTGATTCTCAAATGTGAATATTATTTTTCTGAGACCTCCATGTCAGTAAATAGTTAATGAATAATAATGAATCTCTAGATTTTGGGTTGGTATTTTCTGCTGTTTGATGACAAAATGATTATTTGGTTTAAAAACAAAAAAAAATCAATCAGTTGAGCAATCGATAACGGCAGTGATCCTTAGATGACCCGTGAAGCGGTGGGTTTGACACGGCAGCACCGGACACCATGTTTAACACCGCGCTCAACTGGTGGTTTCTTGGTTCCCGGCGGTCCGTGAACGCAGCACCTGGCCAGGGGCGGGTAGGCGCTAACCGAGCAGTATGGCGGACGATGGAGACAGTTCGAGCGGACCAGTTGACACAAGCGGCGGGCAGGGGGCAGCGGAAGAGTCGGACGGGCTCGGCCTCGGCGGGATGTTGCTGAATATCAGTATTTTGGCGGTGGTGGTGGCGGTGTGTCTGGCGGTGTACCGGCGGTGGGGCAGGCGGCTGGTCGCCGACGCGGCCCAGGGTGACGAGGCCGCGGCGCTTCCCAAGATGAGGAGACGGGACTTCACTGTGGAGCAGCTGCGGGAGTACGACGGACTCCAGAACCCCCGCATCCTGATGGCTGTCAACATGAAAGTTTTCGACGTGACCAGCGGCAAAAAGTTTTACGGGAAAGGTGAGCGGGCAGTGGGTAGACCCAGAGCTGACAGCCGGGGTGAGTTAGCTGACACGTCCCCGCTTGTGGTGAGTTGTCCTGGACAGAAATTTGGGCGCAAACCGTTGTAGTTAGCTTAGCTTTGGCTTTGTGTTTTTGAATGGGATGCTAGCTGTTAGCTAACTAGCACGGCTTGTTTTGAGGGGTGGGGGGGAGCCTGCTGTTGTGATGATGTTTGGAGGCCTCTAAACTTTATATTCACGCAAACTAAACATGTCGGGCTGTTCTGCTTTTTCACTTAAGAGCCCAGTTGGAGCTTCTTTTTAAAGAAGCTAGCCTGCTAACGTTAGCCTGCTAGCTTGTTGATGTGCACACAGACACATTGCACTGTCTGGCTGTCTGGTCTGCAGCTGCGGCTTGTTTACAGTGACAAAACTCACCTTGCATGAATATTAAGAAGCTTTGCACCAATATTGTGGCATATTTGCACATTTAGAGCACACGTTCATGTAGAAAAGCACCTTTTAGCAAAGTTAAACAGCTACTTGTAGCCCAGGGAGGAGAATAACACTTGTAAACAAATATGAGGAGCAAACACACTTATTGACTTTCTCAAAACATGTTCCAGTCCCCACAAGTCTTTGCATGTGTTTCTGCACAGCAATGCTGGCCTGCTACCCCACATTTTCTCTGACAGAGCAGGCTCACCCATCAACTCTGCAATAAACTATAATTATTCAGACACATTCCCAGCAGTCTCACATGTCACAGCTGCTATTCCACACCGGCAGGGCCCGAGCCAAGGTGCTGAGTCTATCCAGCCAGCCACATTATGACACACAGGTTTAGGTTTAGAGCCACGCTGGTGCTGGCAGGACCAGATCTGAGCTGTCTGCTGGGTGTTCATCATAGTGGACTTTGTGCTGGGACAGCTGGCTGATCAATCCATACCACAGCTGACAGAAAAGCAATTTATGACTTGATTAGAAGCCGATTAAAGTCAGTTTTGCACAAAATCGCATAAAAAAAAATCACATATTTTGCCCGATTCAGCTTCTGGAAAGAGAATCTGCTGCTTTTTTTTCTGTTTCATGCACTCATAAATTGAATATTTGGGGTTTTTTTCCACTGTTTTATAGAAACAAACATTTCCCAAACATGAAAATAATAGTTGCAGCCCTTTGCTGCTGATCAGAAGTGGGTGTAGCTGGTTTTGGTGTTTTCTGACATTATTCAGGCACAAATGTGGCTGTAATTTCTTCTTTTGTTATGACGTGGTATTAAAAACACTCACATGAGGGCCTGCAGAGTCTTCACATGCCGGTCAGATGATGAGCTTCTGGACGATGACGAAGGGTTTAAAACACAGAGGGAACTTCAGGGGAGTCCCGGGGGCCGTTGTTTGGGAGATTTATGACAGAGATGGGGTATTAAATGAGCATAACACACATAATATTAACCTTTTGTGCCCTCTTTAATATCCTTTACTAATACCACACTGAAACTGTAAAATCATGAAGACATTTAACTCAAATTTTGATTGTTGGTATTAGTTACACGACAGGACAGCAACAAGAGCTGGGCAGTAATAGACAGAAACAAATACAGCTGCTGATGCTTCAACTCAGGGTAGTAAGTTGTTGTGGCGCTTAAAAGTGTCTCAGCTGTGTGAAATGAGGGGAACTAAAAGCAGGAACTCTGTATTTTATTATGATATCGATGTAAAAGCTGTGTGTAATCTGGTTTATCAGCCTCACTGATACTGTGATGATATTTTAGCTCAAGCAGAGTTCCTTCAGAAGCCATTTTGTCCATAAAAACTATTAAAAACACATGTTGATATGTCGGTCGATAAGAGGCCGTGATGAGACAGTGCAGCACTTGAATCAGTCAGAGATTTGTTTGAGGTTAATGTTAAAAAGCTCTACATATGTTGGCCGATATATTGTTCTGAAATGTCTTTATCTGTGTCTCAATGTGTTTTTATTAAACTAGCAGTAATGTGGATTTCATTCATAGCAGGTAGAAGCTAGTTTAAGTTCAGAAACCACAGCTTTCCCATAATTGTGCTGCTAATTGTCAGGAAATAGTGAAGGAGGCTCATTATTATGTCCTGCTGCCTGAAGTGATGTATTAAAATAGCTTATTATATTTGTCCAAAACTCCCAAAATATTCAGTTTACTTGTATTTACGACACAGAAAAGCATCAAGGAATATAGTAGCTGTGTCTGCATGCTGGATTATAGCTGTAAATAACAAGTTTTGGTTCATAAGAAGCAACAAATCATCACATCCGAGCAGCTGGAATGTTTGAAATGATTAATCACTTATCAAAGTAGTTGATAGTCGGTTTAATTTTATGTCGATTTACTGGATTAATGGTTTTGGCTGCAGCTCTAATTGAACTCTTGCGATGACCAGAATCCCAGACAGCTTCACACTTTACATCACAATAACACTTGTGTATTAATGCATCTTCCAGCTCTAATAACGGCTCCACAATGAAACAGAAATCCTGCTTATTCGCCCTCAGTGTTTTCTCAGAAAAAGAAAAGCACGTCTGATGTCTCTTCCTCTGAGAACTCGCCGTATCTTCGCTGCATTCAAGTGCTCTACTTATTGGCAGCCCTGAAAGGCTTTTAATGTGAAGCAGCCGCAGTCACATGACAAACGTTAATTGCTAAGGGCTAACTTGTTGCTCCAGTGGAGCTGTTTGTGCAGTTCTTACCACATTTTTTCGTCTCTGTAAATCAGTTTGAAACCTTTAAAACGACAGTGTGACACCACACCAGGCAGGAAACTGACTTGTGTGTCCTTCAGCTCAAGAAAAAATCCCAGTAAAGTCAGAGTGATTGTTAACCAGAGGGAGTGGAGAATGAAGTCAGAAACATTTCTGCTCTAACTCTCACCCGTCCTGACTTCTCCTTCAGATGGTCCTTACGGCATTTTCGCGGGTCGGGATGCTTCGAGAGGCCTGGCCACCTTCTGCCTGGAGAAAGACGCCCTGAGGGACGAGTACGACGACTTGTCAGACCTCAGCGCCGTACAGATGGAGAGCGTGGGGGAGTGGGAGATGCAGTTCCAGGGTAGGCTTGTTTCCACCACAGAAAACGCTCCTCAGACATCGATTTGTCTCAGATTTCACAGATCTCTCCACCGTGTTTTATCGCCTGTTCCCACGGGGCCTCTGCACATTCAGCCAGGCCAAACTGTGGATCCAAAACACAAACACAAGACGCCAAACAAGGTTTTCTTTTGGGGTTTTTTGTGCTTGTAAACTTCTACGAGAGCATCTGGTGCTTCTGTATGTCGTTATTGAATGAAGGGGATTTCTGTGCTTCAGTTTTTTGTTGCATTCAAATACAGTTTTTGTTTCACTTTAAAAAACATTAGAGGACTGCAAACTCACTGTGTCCAGCAAAGAGAACAACTATGAAAC